>NW_005871093.1:4300587-4313950 GCF_000147115.1 Myotis lucifugus | reverse complement strand
ATATATAGGTATGTGTGTGTGTGTGTGTGTGTGTGTGTATATATATATTATATAAATATTATATATATATATATAATATTTTTTATTGATTTTTTTTTAGATAGAGAAGAAGGGACAGGAATAGAGAGATAGAAACATTGATTGGCTGCCTTCTGCATGCTCCCTACTGGGGATTGAGCCCATAACTTGAGCATGTGTCTTAACTGGGAATTGAGCCAGTGACCTCTTGGTACATGGGATGACACTCAATCCACTGAGCAACACCGACAAGGGGGCACACCCATATATTAATGAGGATGAATTCCAAGGACTGGGTTGGAAAGTAGATATTAAACTTAATATTTTCTTTTGTAACTTGGGTCTAGGTACCTGGACAGTTTTGTCTGTATCAATGGTACATTGATGCAGACATTACTGCAGTAAATTCCGCTGAGTTCAGTTCTAAAAAAGCCTGCAGACTTCAGTGGTGGAGACAAGGTCAATGCTGCCTATAGTAGCCTGGTAAGGACTATAGTAAGGACCACTTTTCCCAAGTCAAGCCCTTTTTCTTTGAGGAAGTTGTAAAAAGTTTCAACCAGATTTCTATATCAAGATGGTAGATTCAGTCCAGGAGGTTATCTATCTTTCCTTCCTCAAATCTATTCAAACTCTAGTAAATATGCGCAATGTTATAAATGTTAATCATTTGTATATTAAATGATTTAGTGATATTTTTCCAAATCTGCTCCATGAAGTTTGTTTGGCGTATTTTCCCCTGGAATTTTCAATTCTTATATAGAAAAATATGTCAGCCTTTTTTTTTCTTTTCTTTTTAAACATGTCATTCTTTCCTTTGTAATATTTTATTTTTTGTTGGCAGGTGTTACTTTTCCCAAGAATGCAAAGCAGTATTATATAATATTAGGTTATTTTTAATAGTTAGAACTTTAATATACCCCAAATTTATTTGTGTGTGTATCGTTGGTATGTGAAGGTGGTTTGGGTTATTTTCCTTCAATCCCCCCAAACAATTTGTTGAATATTCTTTCTTTCTCTGTAACTAGAAATGCTGTGTTGAACATTTATGTCAGCTCTCTGGGTCTATTTGCAAACTCTCTATCCTGTACACTCATCTATTTGTCTATTCTTGAGGCAACACTCCTCTACTTTAGTTATTGTAGCTTTAAGGATATGTTGATAACCAGAAGAGAAATTCCCTTTTTGATTATTCTCCAATTTTGAACTTTTTTTTTTTTTTTACCACTTTTCCAGATTAACTTGAGAATTCACTCATTATATTTCCAAAGATTACCTTTTGGAACATTAATTGAAATCATGCTGAATTTATCATAATTGATAGTATACACAAATAACATTTCCCAGAACTTAGAAAAAAGGAAAAAAATGGAAAAATTTTAAATATTACCTTTTCCTAGTTAAAGTTACTGAATGAAAACCATCAACATTTTAAACTTCATAGGGAAAAATTTTCCAAGCAGGAGGAGGGGGAAGAGATAAGTTCTCCTCCACAGTCAATTTCAAAAGTCACTGGGTTGACATCTGGAGTGTTCTCAAGGGATCGGGGTCTGACCCAGACTGCTGTAGCCAGTCAAGCTGTCACTCACACAGGAAAGCCGCACAAAGACGCTCTTAGATCTACAAACTCTGGCATTTTCCACCAAGAGCCCTTTCTGCTGAAAGGCCTGGAGGGCATAAATCAGAGCACCATCAGCTCATGGGAGTGAGAACTCTTGAAAAAGAATGTTACTTTTGAAAAGTACATGTGACAGCAAGTAAAACCAACTAGCCATTAGAGAGATGTCACTCAAGATGCCAAGGGTGTGCAGGGAGGGGTGGAAGGGGTACTGGCTGAAAAGAGCCTGAGTGCGCATAGAGGGAGATGCGTTACTAAGTTCAGCTCCCTGATGCCATTATTAGTGCAAAGCTAAAGACCCCATAAGATTATAAAGCAAATCAACATGTTTCCTCCTCCTCCTCCTCCTCCTCCGCCTCCTCCTCCTCCTCCTCCTCCTCCTCCTCCTCCTCCTCCTCCTCCTCCTCCTCCTTCTTTCTCTCTTCAAAGATGGAAATATAACGATTCCTATTCAACCTCCAAGGTTAGGATCTTGTAAATCATGGTAGAAAAATTCATGAAGAAATAAAAATAGCCTTTCAGAAAAATGAGGATTATGAAGGAAGACCTCAATATACCTTTGTAAAAAGTTTTCCTTTACTAAATGAAAACAATAAATATTGACCAGTAGCAGAATAGTTTAATAACATTTTAACCAATATTGAGTAATAATGAGATGCTGCACTATCAGTTTCTATGTCTCATCTCTCTAGAAGACTTTCAGGGTGTCCTCTCTGTATCATTTCAGTGATTTGCCTGACATCCATTTAATGAGTCTACATTTGGAAATAAGGCTTTCCAGTAAAATAGTACCGGGACCATAAAACAATCAACAATTTACATCATTAAATGCTTTTTCTTTTTGACAACTGACTAGAGGAGTGGGGCTGAGAAAGAAGGAACTGTCGTGGTGCCTGGGGCTGCGCAGAGAAGACCAGCCACTGGTAGATAAAACAGTGACAGGAACTTCAACCACAAAAATACCCATTCTCGTGTGTGCCCGGCACTGTGCTGCTAAGCACTCATACACATTATCTGCTTTAATCCCCAATGAGAAGTATCAAAGCCTTTGGCAGTTCAAAAGACTGAGGCTCAGATATATTTGCCAGCTTGCCCAAGATCCCAGGAGGTATAAGTTAAATATTCTAAATTCATGTATTCACTCAACACATGTAATGTGTACACACACGGTGCCACTTGGAATTGCCTCACACAATTATGGAGGCTGAGAAGTCCCAACCAAGCTGGAGGCTCAGAAAAGCCCGAAGTGCCATTCAGTCTGAGTCCAAAGACCTGAGAACCAGGAGCACCAAGGAGGTGGGTGCCTCACCAGACTCTGGTAAAGGATGATGCTGACCAGTTCCAGGCTGGACGATTGCTTGGGAGTGTTGCCCAATGTCCCCTGATAGGACCTTCCTACTCTAAAATTCATAGCGATTGTGAATGACCCTGCAGTGTGAAACCCACCAGAGTGAACACTGCACTGCTCTGCTAGAGGTTTGTCCAGTCCTTTCCTCACTCACTGTTACCACTTGTCTGACATTGTCCTATGGCTCAGTTTCCTCATGTGTATGTTAATGTACTGGATAATTTTTAAAGCTTCTGTTTCTATCATCTTTGCTTTCACTAAACATCTTTAGTCATTTTATCCCAAATGCATGATCTTAAAAATGAACATTCCTGTAACTCCTGAACTTCAAAGTTCACTCATGGATCACACAGCAAGTATGATGGTTCATTTTATGTGTCAGCTTGACTGGCCACAGAGAGCCAGTCACTGTTTAATATTTTAAGTCTGGGTGTGTCTGTGAGTGTGCTTCTGGGTGAGATCAGCATCTGAACTGGTGGACTGAGTAAAGCAGACGGCCCTCCCTGATGTGGGTGAGCAAGAACCTGAATGGAACAAAAGGCAGAGAAAGGAGGCGCTCACCCCTTCCCACCTGAAAGCTCCAATTGGAATATCAATCTTCTGCCCTGGGGGCTCCTGGTCCTCAGGCCTTTAGCCCCCGCCTGGAATCTACATCACAGCTCTCCTAGTTCTCAGCCCATCGGACTTGGACTAGATCACATGATGGGCTTTCCTGGATTTCCAGCTTTCAGCCTACAGATCTTGGGGACTTCTCAGCTCCATAATTGCATGAATTGAGTCTTATGATAAATCTCTTCGTACATATACACATACGTATGTAACAATGAAGGGATATAAAATACATATTTATATATTTCCCTAGAGAGAGAAAACCACTAGGAGATATATACCCAACAGATTCAAAATACATTACCTCCTATTGGTTCTGTCTCTCTACAGAACCCTGACTAATACAATAAGCACAATGAAATAGGCATTGTGACCAGTACTAGAAGATGAGCTCTGGGTTGAGGATTTTAAAGTGTACAGGACACTGTGCCTACCTTCAAAAGAGACCTTCCAAGGAAATAAGCATTTTTATCCATAAATAATTACAATGAGAAGTGTGCATTAGAGTGACATGAGAAGACCTCTATAAACATGGAAGGAATGATAACAGAAGGGAAGGTTTCTCAAGGGTGTGATGCCTCCATGGGTTTTGAAGGATGAATATCAGGTGCATAGAAGGAAGAGGGGATGGCATGTGTAAAGACTTAACTATGAAATGATACTATTGAAATGGGAATTTTTAGGGGTGAAGAAGACAGGTTTTAGGAAATTTTAGAAATTTTGGAAATTAAGGGGACCATGGGGGAAGCACAGGGCTGCAGAGCAGCATAAGGTATATTTCCATATAATAGGGGAGTTGAAAAGTTGCAACAGGTACATTTCCATAGAATAAGGGAGATGGGAACAGCAAAAGGTCTATATTTACAAAATGAAAAGAAGGAAGCCCTTCATCCAGAAGAAGAAGAAAGCCCAAAGGGACTAGGAAAACAATAAGGAAGGAGCCCAGGCGTTACTGTAGTAACCAGTCTAAGGAAATAGTGACCAATCAGAGAGGATATCAAGGCACTAGGATCTGCAGCCTTTATAAGCCATGGGGAAAAGAAACTCAGTGGGACCCCCCCCCCACCCCACTTGGGAGGCCCATCTGTGGGACTCTTTCCCTCTCCCCATGTGGGAGTCTGTACTTGATCTTCAATAAATCTCCACCTTTGCTATGCCACCTTCTGTCCATTCTTTGATTCCGGTGGACAAAGAATCTGGGTTCCAGTCCAAAAATTCTGTATCACTATGTTCCACAAAATAATAGTTACTTTTACTATTCACTCATTTTTTTTTCTTTTAATATTCTATTCTTCCATTAAGAAAATTGCTGGGGGCAACCCACTATGATTTTAAGACTCATTGTTGAGTCATGACCCACAATTTCAAAACCGCTGCTTCATGACACCACAGGAGTGTTGCTTCTTTTCCCTGAATACATGTAAAAATCACCTGGTGACCTTTGAGCGTGATGCCCAGCCCCACCCTCAGAGATTCTGATTAAATTGACCTGGGCCAATGCCTAGAACTGATGATTTTTAAATGCTACTTTGTGATTGCAGCAGGAAGCCCAGATGAGTAGCACTGTGTGTCTTAAAAATCTGTCTGCAGATTCTGTGTTTCAGAATCTCTTAGGAAACCTGATAAAGTCTGGGTCCCTGGGCCCCATCCTAGACTTACTGAATCCCTAGACTTACTGAATCATAATCTATGGGTGTGTGATCCAGAAATCTGTATTTTCATAAGCTTCTATCCATTGAATTATCTCCCCCAATTTTGTATGTTAAAGCCCTAATCCCCAATATGATGGTATTTGGAGATGGGGCCTTTGAGAAATAGTTAGGGTTAGATGAGATCATGAGAGTTAGGCTCTAATGATGGGATTAATGCCTTTATAAGAAGAGACATCATAGGTGTCTCTCTCTCTCTCTCTCTCTCTCTCTCTCTCTCTCTCTCTCTCTCTCTTTCTCTCTCTCTCCCTCTCTCTCTCTCCCTTCCTCCCTCTGTCAGGTGAGGACACAGGAAGAAGGTGATTATTTGCAAGCCAATAAGAGAGCTCTTTCAGAAATGAACCATGCTGGCCCCTGATCTTGAACTTTAGCCTACTGAACTGTGAGTACTAAATGCCTGCTGTTTAAGCCACCCAGTATGTCATATTTTGTTATGGCAGCCCGAGCTGACTAGGACACAAGCTTACTGGGTGGTTCTTTTTCCCCTTTAATTTTAGGATGGCTACCTTGGTGAGAAGGGAGGATAAGGTGCAGGAGGCAGAATGTGGATTAGGGGATGTATTGCAAGAGTCTAGGTGATAGAGGAAGAAAGCCTGAGCCAGGGCAGCTCCAGTGGGGCTGGGGAGGAGGGAACAGTATTTAAGAGGTCCCATGACAATACCGATTTTATAAGGAGGATAAAAAAAAAAGGAAAATGGAGAAGCACCCCCAAATTTCAGGCTGTTTGATTGTGAGAAGATGGGGCACTTGGCATATATCATAGACCCAGCAGGCCTAGAGTTCCTCTCACTCTCTATGAGTCTCCCCTTCACAAAATGCTCTAACCCAGTGGTTCTCAACCTTCCTAATGCCGCGACCCTTTAATATAGTTCCTCATGTTGTGGTGACCCCCAACCATAAAATTATTTTTGTTGCTACTTCATAACTGTAATGTTGCTACTGTTATGAATCATAATGTAAATATCTGATATGCAGAATATATTTTCATTGTTACAAATTGAACATAATTAAAGCATAGTGATTAATCACAAAAACAATATGTAATTATATATGTGTTTTCCGATGGTCTTAGGCGACCCCTATGAAAGGGTCGTTCGACCCCCAAAGGGGTTGCGACCCACAAGTTGAGAACTGCTGCTCTAACCCATCCACCACCTCTCCACCACAGCTGGACCATAAAACCAATATCGTGCCTCATCACACACATTTCCCCACCACCACACACTACCAGAACTCAAAAAAAGCCAGTCATTCCCTTCTTTCGTGTTAAGAGGGCCTAGTGAGCAGCAGTCAGTTTCTTTCACAGATATTTGCATAGATGCTTTCCTGAACTCATGCATGTCCCCCTGCCCTCCCTAAACAACATAAATAGAGAAGAGACCTCTGACACTTACCTTCCAGCCTGTGCCGAGGGTAGGGAAAAAGGAGTATGCTGAGGTGACAAGATGAAGCCTCTCACCTGCAGGAGCTCACAGTCCAGTGGGAAGACAGAGTGAAAGAGGAAAGCTAACTAAAATAAAATGCTGACTGCAATAGTGGAGGTGGGTGGGTGCTCAGAGGACAGTGACTGGCTCTGCTCTGAGGACTGGACAACACCACAAAGGGAGGTGGCACATATACTTCCCAGCTCATAGCTTGACAGAGCCCTCTACAGGCCCCACATCTATTTTACTCTGCCTCCAGCCCCTCACCCCAGGCCCAGACTCCTTTCTCCATTGCTCTCTGAAGACCTCTACATAAGATCACCACGTCTTCATTGTTGAATTCCATGTCTGTCAACCATACCAATTGAGCCTTCAGATGACAATAGCTCCAGCATGAGAAACAATTACAATCCCCAGCTCAGCCCAGTCAACCCATAGAACCATGAGAAATAATAATGAATTGTCCCAACACCACATTTTGGGATGGTTTGTTAGGTTTTCAGGTAACAACTGAGAATCAGCGAAATATGTAAATAAGGTAGAACATAGTAAGTGCATGATGGTTTTTCATTTTATGGAGACCATGATTAGAACATAGAATGAATTCCTAAGATATCAGGGCTGGGAGTTAGCCCCTCTGTTTGATTTTATCAAACAGCCTGAACCCAGAGAGGTGAACAGTCAAGTTCAAAGAGGCAGAAAGTGGCAGCACTGGAATCTCCTGACCCCTCAGTGCAGGGCTCTTTACACTGACGCACACAGAGGGAGATGAGCCAATATGATATCACTCACTGGATTTAGCTCATGTCTCCTCAACCCTTGTACCAATCAGTTACCCCTCACCATCACTCGTATCTGTCCCCTCCTCTCTAATTCCTTTCCACCATTTCTTAGTTCAAGACTTTGTCATTTATTTGCCACGGAATAGTGCAGTGGCTTTCTCACCTGTCCACCTTATCATATGTGCATCTCTCTGTCCCAACCTTTAATTTACCAGGCAGCCAGAGTGATGGCTCTGCAATGTAAATCAGTCACATCCCACTCCTAAAATATTCCTCAAAAGCTCCTTTTGGTTTACTGGAAAGTCTAAAGCTGCTAATAGCATAGAGAGCCTTTCCTGATCCAGAAGAGGCCTATCTCCTCTCCGGCCTCATTTGCACCCAGACCACAGCTGGTCACACTGTCCCACACTTCTCTACCTTCACGCACATTTCTCTCCCCAGAATTTCCTTCCCTTCTCCATCTTATTATCTTCTAATCACACCTTAACACTACTCTCAATCATTTCCTTCCTGAGGAAACTTAAATTTTATATTTGTTTTCAAAATAAACAGCTTAACTTCTGGTATTCCTCCTCCTCCTCAACCCCCTTTAAAGTAAAGCAAAGACAGAAAGTGATTAATTCTGTCACTGAAGTAAAAAAAATGTTATGCAGTTCATCTGAAATATGCTTCTTCAAATGTAAAATTATATGTTTGGGATATACTTGACAGAAAAAATATCTGCAATTCTAATGTTAACAACATCATATTCTTTCAACATAAGGATTGAGCCTTTGGTGAAGGTTTCTGCTTCACTGTTTATGAAAAGCTCTTGCATTTCCAGTATAATTTGGTGCAGAGTCACTATGCAAGAGACAGTTTAGCAAGAAAATGCAATACCCATTAGCTCTTCCTCAGATTCCCAAAGTCTGAAGGGAAGTTAATTGGATTTGTGTACAAATCCAAGAATCAGCATACAATAGTGTTTCCCAAAGGGTATCCCATGGGACACTGGTTCAAAGATAAGTATATGAAAAAGAGTTCTGTGATACAAATACATTGAGAAACAAAATGGAATTATTTTTTTTCCTTGCAGAAAACCCCAGAGGCTTTACTATGGTAATAGGCGTTGATTGTCTCCTACAGGAGTCTATGGAATGCAGGGTATCTAGAATTATTTGACCAGGAATGCCTTCCATCAGAGACCACCTCGCACCTACTGTGGTCTGTGGAATACATTCTGGGAAAAGGTGCTTTACAGTGAAACAAGAATTTTTAGGGGTGAAAAAGACAGATTTAGGAAATTTTAGAAATTAAGAGGACCATGGAAGAAGCACAGGGCTGCAGAGCAGCGGGACAGTATATTTCCATAGAATAGGGGAGCTGAAAAGCTGCAACAGCTACATTTCCATAGAATAAGGGAGCTGGGAACAGCAAAAAGGTCTATATTTACAAAATAAAGGGAAGGAAGACCTTCCTTCATCCAGAAGGAGAAGAAGAAAGCCCAAAGGGAACAGGAAAACAATAAGGAAGTGGGGAAGGGCGGAGAGCCTCACATGTCCCATGTGAGGTACCTTTGAGCCCAGGAGTTACTATAGTAACCAGTCTAAGGGAATAGTGACCAATCAGAGGGGCTATCAAGACACCAAGATCTGTAGCCTTTATAAGCCATAGGGAAAAGGAACTCAGTGGCACCCTTTCCCCCTCCCCACGTGGGAGTCTGTACTTGTTCTTTAATAAATCTCCACCTTTACTATATCACCTCTGTCCATGGATTCATTCTTTAACTCTAGCAGACAATAATTCAGGCCATCCTGCCCAGGGGAACACCGTGTGTTCCAGTCCAAAATTTCTGCGTCAGCAGGACTAAGTGTATTGCCTACTGAGATGGCAGGGATTGCTCCAAATATCTGTGGGTAGAAACTGGACTTAAGAAAAACTAGCTTTAGTTTTCACAAGTGAGAAGGAAACGCACCCCCTTCACCACTCTTTGCCACAAATTCTTTCTGTCTTCTGAGACAGCTATAGTGACTGAAATTCTACTGGATGGCTCAATATAATTTACTGTGCACTATGTCAGTTTCTGAGTCAAGATATATCACACCGAGGATGAATCGTGTGATGAGTTGCTCCTAGTCTCTTGATCCCCTTTGCCAGGTTTGCTGGAGGAGGGAAGAGAGGAAAGAGGATGGGTGTTGTGTAAATGCTTAGTCAGTGGACCAGGAGAGGGGATGTGGGTGGATGGATGGCCACAGTGCTGCATATGACAAAACTACATCTGAATGTCTCCCTATATACACAGATTGACTGAAAAGGTCTGGAGAACTCTAAGGTCAAACATTTGCAGACTATATAATCTTGTGCATAGAAAATCCCAAGGAATCTTGTGAAAAATGATTAGAACTCATAAGTTCAACAAAGTTGCAGGATACAAGACCAACATGCAAAAATCAATTCCTCTACACTAGAAAAAAAATCTGAAAATTAAATTAGAAAACACATTTCATTTGTAATAGCATAAAATATATTTAAGAATAAATTTATTCAAATAAATTGTTGTGAGCACTCTGTTGAGGCAGGATGTATTCTCACCCAAAATTTGATTCAGATGTTAAGACTAATGATGCCAAATATATACTAGAGATTATGAAATGACTTATTACTCACATGAAGCTCTCTTGGAAGAGTGAGGTAGGTTTCCCAAGCTCATCTAAATGGCTTTAAAGATCTGGGAAAGAAGACTGGGTTGGGTTTTCCCAAGAGTTAGGGGTGGAGCTGGGGTGAGTATTTCTGTACATGGCTTGAACTTCCCACTAGGGCCAAAGGAAGCACACAGCTCTTATCAGATTGACCAGATGTGGGACTGAAAGGGGCAGAGGGCAGGGTAAGGTGTACAAGCTATCAGAAAACATTCAGAAGTGCAAGACTTGTTAACTGAAAATAAAAAAACGTTGTGGAGAGAAATTTAAAAAGATCTAAGTAATTGGAAAGAAATCCCATATCCATGGATTGAAAGATCTAATATTGTTAAGATAACCATACTCTCCAAATTGATCTACAGATTCAGTGCAATCGTTATCAAATTTCTAACTTTCATTTCTGCATAAATTGACAACCCGAACTCAGAGTTCATCTGGAAATGCAAGGGGCCAATGATAGCAAAAACAAAATAAAACAAAAAACTTCAAAAGGAAGATCAAAGTTTAGGATGCACACTTTCTTTTTCAAAACTACTACAAATTTATAGCAACCAGAGAGAATAGTACTGGCATAAGAAAATCACATAGACTATTAATATACTAGAGTTAAAATATAAACCTACATACCTATAGTCAACTGACAAGAGTGACAAGACAGTTCAATGAGAAAATAATACTTTTGGACAAATGGTACTGGAGAAATTGAATATCCACTTGCAAATATTCATTTGTTTCACACCATATACAAAAATTAGTCAAATGGAATAGAGACTTAAATGTAAGAGATTAAGCTATACAACTCTCAAAGAAAACAGGACCAATTTTTGTGACCTTGTGTTAGGCAATGGGTTCTTAGATATGATACCAAAAGTACAAGCATCCAAAGAAAAACCTGGTAAACTGGAATTCACCAAAATGAAAACATTTGTGCTTCAAAGGACATCATCAAGCAAGTAAAGAGACTACCACCCAATTGGGGAAAATAATTGTAAGTTATATATCTGATAAGAGATTTGCATTCAGAATACATAACAAACTGTTAACACCTCGTCATAAGAGACAAATAAAGCATGGGAAAATAAATTGAATAGACATTTCTCCAAAAAAGATCCCTTGGTCAACAAGCACATGAAAAGATGCTCAGCATCATTAGCCATTAGAGAAATGCTAATCAAAACACAACAAGAATAACTCTAATAACAATGATACTGATGATGTGAAAAGTGTTGAGTGGGATGTGGAGAAATTGGAACTCTTGTACATTGCTGGTGAGAATGTTAAACGGTGCAGTTACTACAGAAAACAGTTTGGCAGTTCCTCAAAAGCTAAACATAGAGTTAATATGTGACCCAGCAATTTCACTCCTGAGTATTTAACCCAAGAGAAATGGGAACATATGATTACATAAAAACGTGTTCACAAATGTTCATAGCAGCATTATTCATAATAGTTCAAAAATGGAAACAACCCAACTATTCATCAGCTGATTAACTGATAAACAAAATGTTGTCTGTCCATATAATGTAATAATTCAGCCATAAGAAGAATGACGTACTGATACATGCTACAACGTGGATGAACCTTGAAAACATTATACTAAGTGAAAGAAGCCAGATACAAAAGACCACTTCCTATATAATTCAATTTATATGAGATGTTCAAAATAGGCAAATCCATAGGGACAGGAAGAAGATTAATGGTTGCCATATTTCCTGCCTTATGCCTGGTCAGGAGCTGGAGGAGGTTGGAATGGGGACTAACGGCTAATGAGTAAGGGGGTTTCTTTCAGGGTGATGAAATTGATCTAACGCTAAAGTGGTGATGGTTGCACTAACTACTCTGTCAACATACAGAGAACCACTGAATTGTACTCTTGGAAAGGGTGAATATTATGGTATGTTCATTATTCTCTATAAAGTTGTTATAAAAAAATCACTGCCATCAAAGAGCTTACATTCATGTGGGCAGTAAAGAAAATATACAAAATAAGTCAGTAAATTATATAGCACGTTAGGTGGTGAACTGTGCTTTGGAAAAAATAACTCAACCAGGGGATGGGGACATGGAGTGACAAGCAGGTGGAGAGTAGGCAGCCCCTTTAAAGATGATGGTCAGAGAAGTCCTCATGGAGGTGGCCTTTGAGTAAAGACTGTAAAGAGGTGAGGGAGTGAACCCAGAGAATATGTGGGAACAGTGTCCCAAGGGGAGGCAGCAGCAAGTGGAGAGACCCTGAGGGAGGAGGTGCCTGAATGCTCAAGGAAGACAGTGGTCCATGTGGCTGCAGTCACGTGAATGGAGGGAAGTAGCAGGAGACGAGGGAAAACAAGGGGCAGGGGGAGGAGATGAAGGGCCATGTAGGACATTGTAGGTGGTAACATCTACAGCTTTATTCTGAGTGTGAACCAGTGGTGGGTTTTGAGCTGAGAACTCATCTGATCTGACTTACCTTTTAATGGGATCTTTCTGGCTGCAGAGGAAAGTAGCCTGAAGAGGCACACGGGTGGGGACAAGGAGGCCAGAGAGGAGGCTAGTGCAATATCCAAACCCAAAGAAGTTCACCTACCCAAAATATCCAGAAGGAACCTGGGGCAGCCAGTCTCCAAAGATGACCCCAGGTAACCCCACCTCCTGGTAGTCAAATCTGCAGTCCCTTCCCACATTGAATTGACACCGGCCCCATGGCTTGCTTTAACCCATAGAAGGTAGTGGAAGTAATGTTCTGTGCCATCTGAGCCCAGGAAGCTTTCATTTCTGCAGTTGTTGGGAGCTCTAAACCACCATTTTGAGATCCAGCTCCCTTGTAAGAGCTTGGGCCATTAGAAGAGGCCCCATGGAGAGGACGAGCTATTTCAGTTTGACCTCCAGATAATTCCATGCCCAGTGAGCTTCTGACTGCAATCACAAGAGAGACTACAAGCCAGATTGGCAGAACTCCACAGTTAAGCCACATAATCCTATCTAATAAAGAGGAAATATGCTAATTGACCCTCACCCCTTCGCAAAGATGGCAGCTCCCATAGCCAATAAGGAGGGAATATGCTAATTGACTGCCATGCCCTCAAAGATGGCAGCATCCACAGCCACAAGATGGCGGTGCCCAGTCCCCTCAGCCCCACCTTGTCGTGCGCCTGCCTCCGGAGTCCCCCAGTCCCCTCAGCCCCCCAGCTGCCCAGGGCTGCC
>NW_005871093.1:4297619-4300412 GCF_000147115.1 Myotis lucifugus | reverse complement strand
CCCCCCCCCCCCCCCAGAGCATGAATTTTCATGTACCAGGCCTCTAGTTGACAGATAATAGGTGACTATTATTGGTTTAAGCCCCTAAATTTTCAGGTGGTTTGTTTGAAGCCATAGGCAACTGAAACAGAAATATAAACACATAACATAAAATAATGGACTTTAGTGATACTGCTAATCAATTGGCCTAACAGGTATCACATACAATCTGAGGGAGGAGGTGCCCGGAATGCTCAAGGAAGGCAGAGGTCCATGTGGCTGCAGTCACGTGAACTGAGATTCCCAGGGCAGTTTTCTCAAATCTGTGATTGCAGAATGTCTACAAACATTATTTGCCCCTTATGCAAAACAACTGGTTCTACTAACATGATTTATGGGCAAACTTTCTTTTTCATCTTGTATACCATATTTCCTGCCTTATGCTTGGTGTTCATTAAACAGATGCACTGTTCTATATAAAGAGTGAAATAAACTAGGCTTAAAGCCATTTTAAAAGGGCTTATTATGTTTTGATTTGTTGTTTTGAAACCATGGACACATGGGCACTGAGTTCATATGGTGAAAAACAAACCAATGGACTCCTGGAAAAAATGGTACATTGCACACATGCAAGTCATTTCACTTTATCTTGAATCTCTACTTCAACTACATGTTATGGGCTCCAAGCTGCTGCCCTATCATCTGCAATTACACATTTATAAATTCCTGGTTCATAAATAAACTGTCCTCACGGTATGCTTTTTTTTGAAAATCCATCTATTTTGAAAGATTAAACAGAAACATTTCCTTTAATGCTTAATGACATTTATAGTATAGTTTGGATTGTCACCATCTTATTAACTGCTTTCTAATTTTCCCAGTGTCTTTTTTCTTTTACTCTTCTTTGTTGCCTTTGAATTTATTAAATATTTTAAATTTATTGAATTTTAAAATATTTTAAATTATTTTACCTGTAGCGCCTTACCCAATAAACATGGAAGTGATATTCTCTTTTACCAGGCTTTTAATAGTTACCCTAAATACTAGTTTTCCCTGGACTATGAGAAGATACATCGATTCTTGACTCATTGACATTGTTCTTGGGCATCACCTTAGAGTCATTGACATTATTCTTGTGCATTACCTTAGAGTCAGTGATCACCAAATTCCATGTCCAATTCCATTTCGTCTCCTGGACTCAGATAAATTTATTTCATAATTTCAATTCAAAATGAGCAGATAAGCCCCCTGAAGCGGGGGAGGAGGGAAGGAAGGGTTCTGTACTCCAATCCTGGTCCCCTACCTCTGGAGTCTCTCAAAAGCACAATTTAACTTCTTAGCCTTCCGTGAGGAATTGACAAAGGCCCTCAAGAGAAAAGTAACCCTAACTGCAGTCTGCCTCCTCTGGCCCAGGAAATTCTTTGCTATATTGTAGTTTTCTGGTACATTTAAAAAAAAAGTTGTACATCTTTTATAATTGACCATAGCAGGATGTTGGTCTACCATTACTAATAGCAGTACAATTTTAATCCTAACTTGGCCCAGTAATCTTGGCTTTCTGACCTGCTCTTTTGAGCCAGATGTGGAAGACAGTGCAGAGGAACAAGATAGCAGCAGGAGAAAACATTTTGTAGAGGGTGAGGGGCTGGGCAACAAGATTGTGTTATAATCAATCTCAGCAAGAACCCTCAAGTATTCCTGGACCCTTAAGACAAAATTCATTGGCCTTCTAAACTTTGGCATTGAGTACTGGGAGTCAGAAAACCTCCACTTCTAGCCTAATTCAGAGGGAGAAACTTCCAGTTTTCTTTAGCACACAATCAAACTTCTAGCAAAAGCTCTGTAGGGTTTTTCTTTTGTGATTATATTCAGGGACCTTGGCTCTATCCTGAAACATATAAAATTATAGGCAAACTTGGCTATGTGACTTAAAGAAGTTTAGGGTTAGGGTTCGTGTTTAGGGTTACAGCTTAAGGTTAGGGTTAGACTTTCAGAAGAGGCAGGTTTAATTGTCCCAAGCAATTTTATATTAAGAGGCAGTGACAATGGTTAGTAAAGCAAAGGAGAGAAAAAATCCTACTCACAAGAAACCATTAGACAAAGCTTATGCTCATTTCAGTACTGAGATGCTTTTAGCACAACTCTTAGAGAATAGACTGAAATCAAGTGTTTTTGAATGTAAACATGGAGAAGAAAGACATTTTCATTAAGATCTGGTGATATGGTTGCCAATGCAAATTTTTAAAATTTAAAAGAAGCCTGGGAAATATTAAATGCTGGTGTCTGAGAGAGTAGACAATAAACATAAGGACTCTATTCCCAGCCATGTTAAAAATATAGTGTAGTAACTACCTCTTAAAGGTTACCTTAACCTAACTATAAACCTAACCCAAACCCTAACCCTAACCCTATCTCTAACCCTAAATTCTAGCACTAAACCATAAGCTTAACCCTAACCCTAACCCTAACCCTAACCCTAACACTAACACTAATCCTAAAACTAACGCAAACCCTAACCCTTAATTCTAACCCTAACCTAACACTAATCCTAAAACCTAACCCTAACCCTAAACCCTATCCCTAATCCTAAACCCTAACCCTAAACCCTAACCATAACCATAACCATAAACCTAAACTCTAAACCTAACCCTAATCTTAAACTGTAACACTAAACCCTAACCCTAACCCTAACACTAACCCTAACCCTAATCCTAACCCTAAATTATAACCATAACCATAACCCTAACCCAAAACTCTAACCATAATACTAACCCTAAACCTTAACCTTAACCCTAGATCCTAAGCCAAACCCTA
>NW_005871093.1:4251090-4297519 GCF_000147115.1 Myotis lucifugus | reverse complement strand
TAACCCCAACCATAAACCCTATCCAGAACACTAACCCTAACCCCTACCCTACCCTAACCCTACCCCTAACCCTAACCCTAAGGTGTAACACTAACCCTAATCTTAAGCTGTAACACTTAACCTAACCCTAATCCTAACCCTAACCCTAATACTCATCCTAAACCCTAACTCTAACCCTAACTGTAAACCTTACCCTAACCCTAACCCTAACCCTAAACCCTAACCCTAACCCTAACACTGACACTAACCCTAAACTCTAACTCTAACCCTAAACCTAACCCTAACCCTAACCCTAACACTAAACACTAACCCTAAACCTAAAACCTAACCCTAACCCTAACCCTAACTCTAAGACGTAACACTAAATCCTAACCCTAACCCAAATCTAACCCTAATCCTAAACCCTAACCATAACCCAAACGCTAACCCTAAACCCTAAACCTAAACACTAACCCTAACCCTAAACCCTAACCCTAAACCTAACCCTAACCATAAACCTAACCCTAAACTCTAACCCTCTTTCTAACCCTTAACCCTTACCCTAAACCTAACCCTAACCCTAACCCTAACCCTAACCCTAACACTAACCCACAATAAAATCTCTTCACTAAGATCTTTTGGCAAACATTGTTTTGAAAAACTGTTTAGTAGTTTGAGGATGCTGGACTGTGGTGCTGCAATTAAAATGAACTTCCAGATTTCAATAGGGAATGGGGAATGGAAAGGTTTAGGATTGGGAAAGGACCAACAACAGTACTTAACTTGCAGAGGCAAAATGGAACTGATTATCACACTGAACAACAGGGCTCTTTAGTATTCAGAAACATCTGACTGCAGAGACCTTTCTCAGTGGGTAATCTGTCAGTGGGTAACTGAAGTGAAAACTGGCCCGAGGACTTGATTTGTATTAGGCAAAGACTAAAACATACCCCTCTAGAGTTCTTGAACAGAAGTTTGGCGTAAGTCACCGCAAGAGACTTGCAATATAATCTACTCTACTAGCTTCTCATACAGGGATCAGTTCAGAGAGACGGAATCCCTTGAAATAAGGGCATATACCTCTGAAGCCCTTACAATAATATAACAAGTAAATACTGTGAATCTGTGTTCTAGTGTTTGCAAAGGGACTAATTGTCACTTGAGAAAATGGACATGTCCTTCATTTTTGGGGGCACTGGACACTTTCTGAGGATTCAGAGTAGTGTTTTCACTGGAATTGTGTCATAAATAGAGATTTTACCCAAATCTACTTCACATATGAAGTTTGTGGGATACAAACTCATCCCATATTTATTTTCTCAGTTTTAGAATACATAGTTAGAATAGATGTCTCAACAGTTATCAGAATTCCCTTACTGTCTCCTGGGTCTTTGATGAAAGACTATTGTAGTAGGAAGGGCCAAGTAGAAGTCACAGAGTTTAAAAACAAAGCATTGTAGTGAGTATCACAGATACTGGTACCACTGTCAAAGTCTGCAAGATGCAAAGGAAGTAATTCCTCTTATGTATCTACTAGGGGCCTGGTGCATGGATTCATGCACTGGTGGGGTCCCTCAGTCTGGCCTGTGGGGATTGAGCCAAAGTGGCTCTCCAACATCCCCCGAGGGGTCCCAGATTGCGAGAGGATGCAGGCCAGGCTAAGGGACCCCATCGGTGCACAATCGGGGCCAGGGAGGGACTGGGGGAGGGCTCCAGGGCGTGTCTGGCCCATGTCACCCAGTCCTGATGGGCTGGACCCCAGCAGCAAGCTAACCTACCAGTTGGAGCATCGGCCCCCTGGTGGTCAGTGTGCATAACAGTGACTTGTTGAACAGTGGAACAAATGGTCTGAAACTTAGCATATTAGGCTTTTATTATATAGGATAGGATTTAATTCTCCATTTTGTGTCGGTTCTTGATGTATGCAGGCTTGGTGAGGGCTCTTAGAGAGTGATCCTGGACAATCCTAAGTGTAACCAGGTGAGACCCCAGTGAAAGCTGCTTTTTTAAATGTGGTTTCTTTACTGGGACAAATGCATAGAGGAGCGCCTGGAAACTGATATGCACACATATACTTGATTAATTTTTTTCTAATAAGCATTGAATTTGCTTTAATTTGGCAGTGACAGCAGTAACCTTTACCAACTTAATCTCACAGGTGTGTCAACCTTTCATCTAATCTCATGATTTTAAATATTATTTATATGCTAACCATCCCAAATCAGCTGACTGTTCTCCCCCAAATCCAGGCTGATATACAGAGATGGGCAAAAGTAGGTTTATATAATACAAGTAAATAATACAACAATAAATCAATAATAATAGGGATAGAGAGTTAGAAACATCTATCAGGATGTGCCCGCAACCAAGGTACATGCCCTTGACTGGAATTGAACCTGGGACTTGGATGTCTTATAGGGATCTCAAATTGAATATGTTCAAAAACAGCTTTTGATTACTTTCTTTCCCCATCTCAGTGAATGGTAATTTCATCTCTCTAATTGTTCAAGGCCAAAAAAGGATAAAAATAAAACAAACCAAGAAACCAACCCAAACAAAACCATTCTGTTTCATTATATTGATGAATGAGGCTGGAGAATGGCGAATTGCAAACACACTAGTTACTTTAGGGAAGGAGTATAGTGGAGGGCTTAGTTTAAATTCCAATACCAGCACTTAAACCTTGGTGTGTGAACTTGGCATATTACTTTAAACTCCTGGAGTCTCTGTTTCCTCATATGTAAAGTGACAATAACCACAGTAAGAACCCGATAGGGCTTTTGTGATGCTTAAAAGACTTAATTAATGTAAAGTAATTAGAACAGTGTCTGGCACATAAACAGAATCTAATGAACACCTTGACCAAGATCCGTAGTTCACAAAATGTGAGATAAGTCCATGGAAAATATTGGAGCTTTTCTCCTGCAAGAAATTTTGGGTTGCTTATGTTCAGCCACTTACTGCCAAGGGAGACAAATGCAAGGGCTACACTACCCTTCAGTGTGCTGCTCCAACCCTTTACCACCCAACTCCAACAGTTAAAAGGTTTAAAATGGGACTCGGAACAAGAGAATGTTTTCTTGGCTGCAGTGCAAAAAGCTCTTTCTTTGTTCCATTATACCCCATAAATCTTTATATATTTTGTGGCAATTGGATAAGAGAAACCAGAGGTGGCTCATAGGAATTTTGGGATACACTGTACCCTTTCCATCAATTAACATTTTGAGAAAACAGTTCTTAACCTATTAATGATTCTTAAGTGGATGCTGAATTCTTGCCCATGAGGCTTTGAGTGCTGATGTGACCTCAGCTGCCCATTGTGAACTGGATGTTGGGTAAGCCATGTAGCCATAAGTCAGGCACGCTCAGGAGAACTATGACAAGCCTGCCCAGATGCTTCCCTCTCCTGTTTCTTTCTTTTTTTAAAAAAATTGATTTCAGACAGGAAGGAAGAAGGAGAGAGAGATAGAAACATCAATGAAGAGAGAGAATCATTGATTGGCTGCCTCCTGCACGCTACCTACTGGGGATCGAGCCCGCAACCCAGGCATGTGCCCTGGACCGGAATTGAACTTGGGACCCTTCAGCCTGCAGGCCGATGCTATATACACTGAGCCAAACCAGCTAGGGCTCCTGTTTTTTTATGAGCATCAAGACAATTTTTTTGGACACCCTTTCTTTATAGTTAGGTTGAAGCCATGTGGTGGGTTGAGGCCATGTGTGAAATAGCACATTACATACAACATTCCATGTGTATATTTTCTCTGTTTATGGGGCTGGAAGTAAAGGAAAGATACATAGTTGTGCTGCAGATAGAAGGGTCCCAGATCACTGAGACATTGGAGGAGAGATACCCAACCCACATTGAACTGGGATATGAATGAGAAATAAATTTTTATTGCATAAAACTACTGAGCTTTGGGAGCTGTTTGTAACAGCAGCTAGCACTGATTACACTGACTAATAAAAAGCATTCATCATCTAGTATTTCTGGAACTGAGCCCAAGCAGGTCCTAAAGGCACACGCAAATTGCATGAGCATATGGTTTATGCTCTCAGGACACCTACTGCTGTCACACTCTCAATCTCCCTTCTCATACCTGTGGTTTCATGGGTATTCGTTGTGTGAGCACTAAATAGCTTTCCAATTAATTTCTTTTCTGTTTAAATTGGCCTATTTGCAACCAAGATACACTCATCTTCCTCAAATTTAGTAGGAAGATAGGAGGCTCTGCAAAACACAGATAAAACCCAAGGAGTCTAAATTCTTCTTAGTCCTCTGCCCATTTTGAAAACAGGAATCATAAGGAATTCAATATATGTATGCTACTGAAGGGCCCATACATAAAGAATAAGCATAGACTCAACCTGTTAGAATTGAAGTCTATTTAGTCTAATCTTCTGATTGTAGAGGGGGGAACAGGTACAGATATTATCAGTCAACTCCTCAAGGTCACATAGCTGGACAATGGCAAATCCAAGACAAATATCTGACTCCTTTAAGTCTCATGTAGTTTTTACTGCCAGTGGCATCGGGGAAGGGGTGGGCTCAAGGAGAGCATATTTTTTTCTACCCACTGAAGGCAGACTGTGTCCTCCAAGACAATACATTAATGATGCTTTCAGAAGGCACCTTGTGAAATAGCAAGGCTGAATGATAATGAGAGAGATTGTATAAATAAGCTCTGGGGAGGCAATAATATCCTCAATCAAGCCATAATATTTGAACGTTATCCCTTCTATTTGAAAGTATGCCTGCAAGTAAAGTACATTATGTTGAAAATTCAATGGACTTGTTCCAAAAAGTCACTTGTGGCTCCAGGAAAACTACAGTAGCACTGGCCATGATTAAAAGTAAGTGCCTCCTAACTCACACATGTGCCAATGGATTGCTCTTTTCCCAAACTATCAGGTCAATAGGGGTTACATTCTAATGCTCTGAATTGGAAAATGGAGAAAGAGTCCATACATACATAGAATACATAGCAACTGAATAATTTAAGGTCCTAAAATTTCAGGGGTGCAAAAGACATTAGGTATGACCTTGCCCAACCTCATCATTTAACCCATAAAGGTCTGAGGCTCATTAAAGATAAATGAATTGGCCAAAGTTGCATAGTTGTTCAGGATCACATTCATTGCTAGGTTCCAGGTGTCCTCACCCAGTTTATGGCAAACCAAGATTCTGCATTGGGACATAGCTCAGTGCTGCTTAAACTTTAATGGGCTTAAGAACCACCTGGTGATATAGTTAAACGCAGGAGATGGGGTTAAATGCAAAGGATGTGGTTAAAGGCAGATTTGGATTTAGCAGGACTGAAGTTTGCCTTGGAATCCTGTCTAATGTGTTCACAGGTAGTGCTGATGCTGCCCACCCACAAACCACTCCGACTTGGCTATGCATTGGCAGCACCTGGAGCCTCCTGGGGAAGCTTTAAAAATATCAACACCTGAGTCTTACCTCAGAGATTCTGATTCATTAGCTCTGGGATGTGCCCTGGGCTTGGTTGCCTTCATCACCCCTCAGATGATTCTAATGTGCAGGAAAGTTTGAGAACCACCGCCTTACATGTGAAATAATTTTTTACAAGGAGGATGGCCTTTCGCCATTCTCTAATTTTTAGAGAATCTGCACCATTATTTTTACCAGTTGAGTTAATTAGAGCTAGTTCAGTGAGGTCATGGTTGGCAAATTAATTATCACAAGGCTAGTGAGTTTGACCCCTTATGGTAAATGCAGTTTACAATTTAAGAGAACAAACAATTATCTTAACAAATGGAGTCTCCTATAATAAATATCCATAATTTGATACAGGCCATAAATCAAAAGTCTTTGGAACTATTAAAATCAATGTTTTAATAATACAGGAAAACTCTACTCTCTTAAGCAACATTTTAAAATACCTTTTTGGTGACAAGATAGAGAGTAAGTAGATATTTAAGTTAAACTTTATGGTGACTTTTATGACAATATGCATCAAAACTGTCAAATGTACTTATATAAGTTAGTAGTTCAATGCTCTGATATCGCATACTCACATCCAACGCTTCTTCAGTTTCACTTGAAATGTTGCCAAAACAATTCTCATGGCTTCTGGTTTTATGTTCAGTTTTAATTAAGTCTGAATTCAAGGTAATTAGGGATTACAAGAATTCATTTCCATTCTATTGACCTACTCTGCTTTTCATGTCATCACATGATCTTCCTGCACATAAACTTGCCTTTAACCTTCAGCATGTGGAACTAAGAATTGCATTTAAAGGCCCTCTCTATCAAGTTGCCTTGCCTGAGCCAGGCACATCTGCTTGCCAGGTCTACCCACCAACCAATCAGCATCAACGCTGGAGGAGAAAGAGGAGAAATCCAAACTTCTAATTCCAACATTAATATTACTGACAAATTTTATGGTATCTTAATCATTAAATTATAGGTTTTTCTCCTGAAAGTCACTGAGACTATTAAAATGAATTGATAAGAAGTTAAGAAAAATCATTCAGTGGGTAAAATGTAGCATTGTTTGGGGTTAGAAATGAAGACACCTGTTGATAAGTAAGGATCTTTGGGAGGTCATTTTATCCATTCGTTTACCTTGGTTGAAGAATATTGACCTTGGCAAACAAATACAAATGTAGACCCCATAAATTGCATCTCTTTGGGAGTCACCAGCTGATGTTCTGGATGGCTTTGCACATTGAAATAAACTTAATTTAACAAAAGTGGTGCATCTGATTATGCCAATGACCAGTTGTCATGTCCCTGGTTTGTAACATGTAAAAGGAGCTAGTTTCTAAGGTCTTTGAAAGGCCCTTTGCCCAATTAGCACACTGCTATACAGATTCCATGTGTCCATGGAAGGCAAAATGGCTTGGGCTCTTGGAATTGGGAACTGTCTGGAACATACCCCAGAGAGACTAAAATTCCTTTCCTGAGATATCGTAGGTGTGGTATATTATAAAGGTCCACTAAAGATGTCCACATCCTATTCCTCAGAACCTCTGAATATGTTAGGTTACATGGCAAAGGTTGAAGATGGAATTAAGGTTGTCCGTCGGCTGACTTTGAGATGAAGAGATTATCCTGAATTATCTGGGTGGGCCCAATGTAATTACACAGTAATTCTTAAATATGGAAAGGGAAGCAGATGAGAGAACCATAAAGGTGGAAATATGAGAAGAACTTGGCCAGATGTGCTCTCTTTGAGGATGGAGAAAGGGGCCACAAGCCAAGAGATATGGACAACCTCTAGAAGCTGCAAAAAGCAAGAAAAAAGATTCTCTCCTGAGCCTCTAGAAAGGAATGCAGCCTTGATGACATCTTGATTTTAGCCCCGTGAGACAAATTTGGGACTTCTGACTTGAGAATGGTAAGATACTTTTAAGTCATTAAGTAGATGATCATTTATTACAGCAGCAATGGGAAGCTAATCAGCAGGAAAACAGAATTCTGCCACTTTTTGAATGTTTCCTAGAGAATTTAAGAAAAATCATCTTCAAAAATGTTCATGAAGCTGTATAGTATAGAAAACCCATCTTGATATGGCCCTGTCTCCCTTTGCTATGGCATCTTCTGTCCCCCCTCAGTTTCCTCCTACTGCCTCTTCCCTCCCTGCATCTGTTTTTGCTCTTTCCTCCTCCTCAGTTGCAGCCTACTGAAAGCTCACTGTTAAATGCCTACTCACCTTCCAAGTCCCGGTCTTCTTTAATGGGTTCAATGGATCATCCTCTCCTTTGTGGCACCACTGTTCTCAGCACACATCTATCTATCTATCTATCTATCTATCTATCTATCTATCTATCATCTATCTGAACAACCGAACAACCAGTCACTATGACATGCGCTGACCACCAGGGGGTGCATGCAGAACATGGTGGGCATCGGCAGCAGGTGGCAGAACACGTAACATGGCAGGTGTTGGGCATCAGTCATGGCAGGATGGTGGAGCAGGTAAGTGGGAGTGCCAGACCAAGGTGGGGTGCCAGTCACTGTTATCAGGGAAAGCCTCTGATGGTTACCGAAAATTCTTTGCTCCCATGCGTCACAGTCCCACCCGGCGCTTGCACCTGCTGCTGGCACTCAGCGCTGGTCCCAATTGCTTAATGCCATCAGTGGGTGTGAGCGGCAGCTGCTAGCCCCAATTGTCCCTGAGGGCTTCTACACCTCCCCCTGCTCCTGAGGGTCAATCAGGGCAGCAGCTGTTGCTTGCACCCACTGCTGGCACCAGCCCCAATCACTCCGCACCATCAGCAGGTGCAAGCGGGGCCGGCACTATCAGTGTGTGGGAGCAGCGGCGGTGGGAGTGGGGCTGCCAGCAAACGGGATCAGGGGCTGTGGCTGGAGGGGTTAGGTGGGGGTGCGGAGGATGGGCTGAGACCTGCCCCTGTGCCCACCCCAGCCTTGCAGCCCACAGTTCCTTTCAAGGTGCACGAATTCATGCACTGGGACCCTAGTGTTTCATAATAGTGAGCCCTTAGCTCACTATAGCCAAATGATTTCCTTCATGTCTGTCTTACTCTATTCAGGAATAGGACTTGTTTATTTATCTTTTGATAGCCAGCGACCAGCATGCTAGTGATCATTCTGTTTTTTATATTTGGCACATTATATTGAATGTCTACTATGCACCAAACACATAGCAAGTATTCAGTTAATGTTTGTTGCAGGTAAATTACAGTAAAATATCTGGGCATTTTAGGTAATACTATGATTGACTTTACTCCTGAGGTTCTTCCATGGTCCTTACATAGAACTCATGGCAAGTTTGTCTCAAGGTTGGGTCAGGAGAATCTTGTCTGGCACATGGAAGCAGGATAATAGAGAGATTAATAGGACAGCTTGCAATTACAGTGGAGTTAGCCTGAGTAAACCTGGGAGCCACCACTTACCAGTTGCATGATCTTAGACAAATTATATAATTTAGTTCTTAGTTTCCTTATCTGCAAAATGGAGATAATCCTAACATGTGGGGCAAAGAGTTTTTGTGAGAAGTAATTGAGATAATCCAAATAATGCTAAAATATCACTTTGGTTTATAGTTATTATTATGACACATTGTGCTTTCCCTTTGGCCTCAGTTTCCGGGAAACTTCAGTCTGTCACTTGTGATCAGTTCTTGTAATTTTTCTCATACTTTGTATCTGTCCCTGTAATTGGTTTAAAACCCATCCCAAAGCCCTCGCTGGTTTGGCTCAGTGGAAAACCCATCCCATATTTTGTCAAGGTTTTAATTATTTTAATGAATTACTTTCTATTTTATTTGTATTAGAACCTTTATTTTGTCACCTCAAATATTTTCTGTACGTAGTGGAGTCTAAATAAATAATATTAAAATATCTATAAAACTGGAATATTAGTGCCTATTTACCTCATAAGGTTCTTGTGAAGATAAAATGAAAGAAGGGTATCTAAATTGCTTTGTAGATAAACCTCCTTTTGAAAATGCCCCAAATGCAGTTAACAGTTATATCAAGTATATGAATTAAAGAACACGGTGTCTATATAAGTGTGCAAGGGTTGCTGTAACAGAGTACCACACACTGGGTGGCTTAGACAACAAAATTTATGGTCTCCTAGTCTTGGAGGCTGGAAATCTGAGATCCAGGGGTCTATAGGGCTGGTTTCTTCTGAGCGCTGTGAGGAGAGTCTGCTCTGTACACTTCTCCTAGCTACTGGTGGTTGGCTGGAAATCTTTGCCATTCCTTGGCTTCCGGAAGCATCACACCGATCTCTGCCTTCATGTTCACATGGCATTCTCTCTCTCTCTCTCTCTCTCTCTCTCTCTCTCTCTCTCTCTTTTTGTATGTGTGTGTCTGTGTCCAAATCTCCCGTTTTCATATGGACACTAGTCATTTTGAATTAGGGCCCATCCTAATGACCTCATCTGAACTTGATTACCACTGCAAAGACCCTATCTCTAAAGAAGGTCACATTCTAAGACCCTAGAGTTTAGGATATATATTAATGTCCTGGTGCACAAAATTCATGCACAGAAGGGAGTGTCCCTCAGCCCGAACTGCACCCTCTCCATCTGGGACCCCTGTGGGATTGGGCCTAAACAGCAGTCGGACATCCCTCTTGCAATCCGGACCCTGGCTCCTACCCGCTCACCTGCCTGCCTGCCTGATGACCCCTAACTACTCTGCCTCCTTGGCCTGCTCGCCCCCAACTGCCCCCCCCGCTGGCCTTCTTGCCCCCAACTGCCCCCCCCACCAGCCTCCTTGCCCCCAACTGCCCCCCCCACCAGCCTGCTCACCCCAAACTGCCCCCCCGCCAGCCTTCTCGCCCCCAACTGCCTCCCCTTCCAGCCTGCTTGCCCCCAACTGGCCCTCCCTGCTGGCCTGCTTGCCCCCAACTGCCCCCCCTGCCAGCCTGATTTCCCCTAACCACCTCTGCCTCGGCCCTGCCACCATGGCTTTGTCCAGAAGGACCTCTGGAAGGTCTCCCAGAAAGTCTCCCGGTCTAATTAGCATATTATCCATATACATATATATATTTGTCCAATGTATATTTAGGGACACAATTCAATCCAGAACAGTGTTCCTGGATTAGAAATATTAGCAAAGTATGAATATTTGACTTCTAGTAAATTAGCTTTATGCTTATTTCTAATACTAGGAGTGCAGCGCGTGATTCGAAATTGCGCGGTGCCGCCCACCTTCGAGTCGCTGGTCTGGCCCTGCCTCCCTCTCCGGCCCTTGAAACAGCCATGGCTGCTGCTGATCAGGCCCTCCCCCAGTGCAGGCACGTGGAGGCCCTTGCCACCCCGCCCCTGACGCTGAGTGCACAACCTCCTCCTGTCTGGTTGACCCAGTTAATTAGCATATTTCTCTATTATATATATCGATGAGGATGGTCTTTTGATCTGTCCACTCTCTCATAAGCAACTACCACCCTGGGCTCCATTTCCTCCAGTGTAACTACCACATATGAGATGGTCTCTGAGCACCTTTCCTGCTCTGACATACGACATCTCTATGAACAGACTAAATAGTAACTCAGATTTATGAAGCACTCAGCAGTTTTCTAAGTACTCTCAGGGTGTTTAGTTCCCACAAGAACCAAGTTCCTATTATCCCCTCTATTTTAGAGGAACAGGGAAATAAGTCACTTGCCCATGTTCTCACTGCTGGTAAATGCCATCTCCTGAGACCAAGCATCAGCTCATTCATCTACTTCTGCAACACAGCTCCACATTTTGTGAAGCTAAAGCCATAAAATGTTTCTGGAAATTAATATCTGCATCTTGTTACAATAATTAATGTCATGATTTAAATTTCCCTCAGAATGCCAGAATGTGGCATTTGACTCATGGCTTCATACCACAAGAACACTTACAAAATAAAACTTTGAGTTTGCAAAAATTGAAATATCACATACTACTACCTTCTAGACATTGTACAAAAGTGACTCACTTTGGGTTATCAACAATTATCTCCACCCTGAAGACCATTCCTTAGAGAAAAAGAAATTTATTAGGACCAGTGATTTAAGTATTCAGTTAATTCATTTTTGAGCCTTGAGGAACCATCTGGTTTATTTCTACTTTTAAAAAGGTATAAAAAGCTCATCTAATTGTGAGTGTTTGAGAAGCCTCTTGAGAGGAAAAGGGAAACACCAACCCAATTTTTGATTTTATGACATCTGCTTTTGTTAATTTTACTCAATGCTACTTAGAATAAATGTAGGCAAACTGCTGCTACTCAAATGAATGCATAACCCAAGGATATGCATTTCAGTTTTAAAATTAACAACGGTGTCCACGATCAAATTGCTAGCCTTAGGAAATGCAAGATCCATGCTAGGTGCAATGTGAGATGCAAACATGGGTGATGCAGGGTCGTGAGTCAAGGGGTTAGCAATCATGGAGGATGCCACGTCCCCAGAGTGAGGCGGGCATGGGAGCCGCCACTCAATGTGTGGTGGGCTTTCAAGAAGGGAGAATTTCCTGTGTGCTTTTGGGGTAGGAGTGGAGATTTCATTTCATTAAGTGCCCATAGAGTAGCTCTAAAAGGATGATGGGATTTTAACAAAAGAAAAAAATGCATATTTTTGAGCTCCTAATATCTACCAGGCATCATGGTAAGGGATTTGGCATGTTATAGGAATGGATCTCAGATAGGTCTGGAGGGCGGGGAGGCTATGCCTGAAAAACTGGCTTCTGCTTCACTCATCCTTACAATAATCACTTGGGGTTGTTGTGCATCAGTTACCTGCTTGTGGTGGACAGGTAGGCTGATATATGCACAGCTGGTGTCATTAGGTGATCAGATAGGAGGGAGTCCAGAGGGTAAAAACCCTGGGCCAAAATCATAGGAAGTTTTTCTTATCTGGGAATCCTCACTCGGAGCGAGTGGGATACTCTACGTGTCTAGATTCCTATGGGAATGGTGTGGTGTGGGACACTGTAACTCCATCGGAGAGCATGTGGTGTGTGCCCATCTTTGTATAGCCCCACACCTTTGCCACTAAAGAAACTTTAAATCTAGAACTGACTATGTCAACCAACTCTTAATCAATCACATAGTGACAATTCACTCTGAGTTATTTTATTTAATCTGAGCAAAAACAACTCTGTCTACTTTTGTTGGCCAACAGCCAAAGACCACCAGGAATGTCCCTGCAGTGAACAAAGCTAGATGTATCACTTGCCGCAGCCAGGAAGCCGGCACATGAGCGGAAGTAGTGCGGCTTCTCCAAGGGGGATGTTAAGGAGGGGACAGCCAGCCCCCTCATCTTTGAAATATGCTAGTTTATATGGAGTTACTGTTGGGTCAGTTTGTCCTCAGGTCTATTCTGGAACATACAGATCTGAATGAGCAGGTATTCAAAGAATTTAAGTTGGGATAGTTTGTGACAAACATCCTGGTCTGGGTTTGGTACAGTTTTATTTGTCCTGTGAGTCACAGACAGATCTGTTGTTGAAAAACGTGTGGTTTCTGTTTCAATCCTCAGTTTCCCATTCACAGCCCAGCTGTCCACAGGACAATTCTTTGCCTTCTTGCTATTTGCTCAGACACTCAGGCTTAGAGAGGGGAAGCTCTTGCCCAGTGACATGGTGAGCCTAGGTCTGGCGAGGACATGGCAAATAGTGTAAGCTGGTGGAAAGGTTGGAAGAGGAGTGAACCTGGCAAGGTGATGGAGCCCAATGGAGGACAGCCTCGCTGTCAGTTGGGGAGCCTTCCCCTTACTCTGCAGGCAATGCCCAGCCACTGAGAGTGTTTGAGCGGGGCTGAGGCATGGTGAGAGCTGGATGTCAGAGCCACTGGTGTGGTCCCAGGGGACTAGAGAGCACAGGGACTAGGTGAGAGGCTGCTAGAAAAGTGGTACCTGGAACTGTAAGACATTCAATGAGATAGATAAACTCTGTCCAAAGAGGAAATGAGAATCCAATAGAGAAGCCGATAATGCTATAAACATCATCCTACCTTTTACATGATCATTTCTGGTGGTAAATTCTCATCCTTTAGTGAACATTTTCTGTGATTCTTAATGCTGGTGCAGTGGTTCTCAAAGCGGGGGTAGGGGGAGGGCTGGACCAGCAGCCTCAGCTTGCCTAGGAACTTGTAAGAAATGTAGCTCCTCAGGTCCCACCCAGACACAAACACTGAATCAGGTCCTGTACTCTGGGGGTGGGGCTCAATGGGCTGTCATTTAACAAGCTCTCCAGGTATTCTCATGCTCGCTCGCCTGAGTTTGAGGAACGCCTATGCCACAGTGATGTCTTGCAAGTCCAGTAGGAGTTGAGCATGCACAGATCTTAGCGAGTGTTAAGCTGTTTAAATAAAAGGAAATCCCTTCACATCTTAACAAACACAGTAGCAGTCATGGCTGGGATGTTCATGCCATCCTTTCAATTCAATTTGGCTTTGTTTGGTATTAAAAGATCTCTTCCCGTGTCTTTGGAAATCTTGAAAGACAGCATGCACAATTAGAAAATATCATTTTGTAAAATTACAAAGCATAGCAATATTATGTGTGTGTTGTTGTTTTTTTACGGGGGGGCGGGGGGACATGAGGGACAGAGAAGGGAGGCACCTTGGGAAATTACGTGCATGTTAATTGCTGCCTGTAATCTCCCAGTGACAATGTTTTATTTTGCAGCCCTTTAGGACTTTTATTAGAAACAGGACCTTTTTGTTACTGTTTGCTGCCCCAGGAGTTTTAAAAGAACTGATTTTCTGTCAGAAAAGATTGGAATCAATTGCCGCCTTCCCTTCTAGATAGGGCTAAAACATTTATTTAAGAGTTTAGTGGCTCGCCTGGCCTTATCTGTATTCTGAACTGCTAGTCCAATGAAATAAAATTCATTCATGCCTGTGCTCCTTGCGTTATGGACAAAGCACACACTTTATGTGACTCAAAGCCAGGATCCTGTCTTCTGGGAAAACTTCTCTCTAAACTTGTCTGAAAGAATTATTTTATTACACTTTTTTTTATGTTGGCTCCAGAATACCTGAGTGAGAATCTAGGGGGAAGGGGAAACAGGAGAGGGGCCTGCACTGGTGATGTGAAAAGGCCAATGGGCAAAAATAAGAGGGGCTCCCTCCCCCCATTTTGGTTTTGCATCAGAATATGGGGGTTAAGCAAACTCCCCCCCCCCCCGAATAATGACCTCCACATTTCTCCCTTTCTAGGATGCTTAGCTGCTCATTTGCATGTATAGATACAATGGAATTTTGAATACATCTATGTAAAAGAGTAGAGCTTGCTTTCTTAAAGTCATTTGTTTTTCATATGAGAATAACCCTAGCCTTCATTTGTTGTATATTGACTGTGTACCAAGAACTTTATCCAAGAATTAATCCAAAAGCTACCTCACAAGACAAATGTTTCCATTTGACAGATTAAGAAATTAAGTGAGGTTCATAGTAAGAGGGGGATCAGGGTTTAATCCTGACTCTGCCTTCCAAGTAGGCTTTGTAAGATACCTCCCTGGTGAACACTATCTCCACATCTATAAAGGAAGGCTGGCCCCTGCTCTCTTGCAGGTGCCTGGAATATGGATTTCCTTAGTCACTTTGAGGCAGGAGTAGCGGGTGAGCGAACTTCTGTGTACGTTCCTGACTCATGAATGTGGACACCCTTAATACTGGGCAAAAAAGAATATTGGAGTCATTAGAACTCTTTGTAAGAAAACAAATTTAAAAAAGTAATTATTTAAAACATCAAATTAAACATTGTGGTTGAAACTAAAGCTCTGGACAAAAATATTTTCTTGCATTTTGGGTCAAGATATCCTGCCTCTGGCCAAATATTTTTTGAACTAGCAAAAGCAGTCTGATGTACTGATTAGGGTTTGTCTTGTGAGTGTGAATGCGCTCGCTATGGTCTCAATGTTTGTGCTCCCCCAAATTTATATGTTGAAACCTTAACCCCAGTGAGATGCTATTAGGAGGCAGGGCCTTTGAGAGGTGGTTAGGTCATGAGGGTGGAGCCCTCCTGATGGCATTAGTGCCCTCATAAGAAGAGACGTGAAAGAGATCATTTCTCTCCTAGCCTTGTGAAGACAAGCAAGAAGGCAGCCATCTGCAAACCAGAAAAAGGCTTCTTATCAGACACCAAATCTGCTGGCACCTTGATCATGGACTTTTCAGCCTCCAGAATGGTGAGAAGTAAATATTGTTGGTTAAGCCCCCAGTCTATGGTATTTGTTACAGCTGCTCAAACTGACTAAGACAGTGCTCACGGGACAGAGGATTTCAACAGAATCCAAGATGCCCAGAAGGATGGAGAACATGAACTTGTCATGGATATTGAGGAAGTTGGCTTTTCCTGAGGAAAGGATTTCTGAAGAACATCTTATCTGTTCTCAATTCCCAAAGTCTAGGGCTGCTCTTCAGGCTTTCTTGTTGGGGTTACTCTTTCTTGAATGGTAAGAATGGCAATTCCCCACCTTCCCAGCTTGCTCTGGTCTCCTTTGTCCTGTACTCTCTTTACAGAAAGCCCTTGCTGGTCATGTCCTGGCCTTGGCCCAAACCCACAGCAGGACCTGGTGAGGTTACCTCAGGACTAGGGATCCAGGAGGGTCTCTCACTCCCACATGAAGCTTCAGGGACTCCCATGTCAGGAAATGATGAGGAATTCAGGGTCTATGGGGCTAATGAGTCAGAAAGGGGAGGCCAAGCAGGTTCCTAAAACTCAGGGTACCTGACCAGATCTCAGATAGTAGGAACCAGTCAAAGGAGAGCTGGCTGATAGAAAGCAGGGCAGGTCTGGAATTTGCCTGGAATAAGAAGTGCTTTCTCCCAGGAGCAATATAGCAATTGCATGGATTTGATGAACCATTTGTGGCTCAGACACGCCAGGTGTGTAGCCTATGATCTCAACCTACAGACACCTTGTCCAGCTCCCACATCCCTCTTTCTCCACAGTATGTGATGGGTTCAAACAAACAAACAAGAACCAAAAACAGGAAATTGGACAGGGAAACAAAATAATGTGATTTTCCTTCTGGAAATTCCTATGGCCTGGAGGCACTAAAATCAGGTCCCTTTAGCCTGCTGCTCAGAAATAAGTGGCTGGAGGCATTTTGGTGTCAACAGTCCAAAGAAGAAAGACCTTTTCAATTCAAGCTAAGACAAGGCTCTGTTTAAGGTTATGTTTTAGGTGAATGTAGAAAAGCTAAAATGTTAGTGAGAAAGGAACTAAGCTGTAACTTAGGTGGTAGCTTAAAGATTATTCTAAAGGAAAGTTTATATCAGGGGTCCTCAAACTATGGCCCGTGGGCCACATGCAAATACAAATATTGTATTTGTTCCCGTTTTGTTTTTTTACTTCAAAATAAGATATGTGCAGCGTGCATAGGAATTTGTTCATAGTTTTTTTTTTTAAACTATAGTCCGGCCCTCCAACGGTCTGAGGGACAGTGAACTGGCCCCCTGTTTAAAAAGTTTGAGGACCCCTGGTTTATATGATACAAAAATTTAATTTTTTTTTTAAATTAGAAAACTGTTCTTTAGGTATCAGAGTCAGAATGTTTAAATCTTGGTTTTGCCACTTACTAAATGGGTGATTTTGGATAAGTCCTTCTCCACTGTAAGTCTCCATTTCATTTTACAGATCAGATATATACTTCATGTAATCCAGATGACAAAGATGAAATGAAATAAGATAAGGAAGCATTTGGTTCAGCATGCCACTTAGAGTAGATATTGGTTATCTGACTGCACTCTTTGAAAGGAAGCTTGCTACAGCTTATCTTTTGTTAGGCTAAAGGGTTTGGGGTATTTGGGGTGGGAAATATGCCAGTGTGCTTAAGCAGGAAGACTGGATCTCATCAAGGGTTTAACTTATCCTACTGTAGCATCAGACTGCAGATGGCAAAGAAGGAGTGTTGTCAGGGGCCTGCATGCTGTGTCTGGTACATTTGTCAAAGTTGGCTGACTCCTGCTCTATGGATAAGCAAGGATCTTGTGTAGTGAAAAAACTTTAAAAGTTTTAAGAAACAATCACATTTGTAAATGTCTGGATTGCTTATGAGAAGAAAAGGCATTTCTTACTGAGAACATGTATTAACATTGTTGAAGCCTCTTTTAAAGTAAAGGCTGTATCTCAGTGCTTCAAAAATTTCATCTTCGTTACCTTCAGAAACATGGAGTTATTTTTACCCCCATTTCTTAAATGAGGAACTTAAACTCAGGGTTTTGAGAGACTTGCCCAAAGTCATGCAGCTAGTAAGCGACCACATTCTGATGACACCTCAGCCATATGGTCCACACGAGACCGAGTTAAACTGCCTGTTTGGAGAGGAACATGTCAGGGACAGCATGGGGTTTAGGGAAGAGTGAGTTCCTAGAAGAAAAGGAGAACAAGGCTGTAATATTGATACAGCTAGAGCTTGGGGGTTGGGGAAAATGTCTGATTCCAGGGCTGGGCCAAGAAAAGTGCAAGAGGAACTGACAACATCTTATTGTGCAAAAGAATAAGAAAATCCCTAAAAAGTGATGGGGACACATGAAAGACACAGGTGCTAGCCTGAAGGAATTCCCACTGACTAAATCTGGGACAATATGAGCACAGAATTGGGTAAAATCAGAATTCATAATGATAATAAACAAACAAATAATCAAGAAGATAAAGCTCATTTTCACAACAGAAAGCCAACTAATAAATGTAGAAGGAATGAAGGAAGTAGAAAATCATCACAATAATAACTGATTTAGTTAAAAATTAACAATGGATGCTAAAAGTAGACTGAAAGCTTGATGGGGAATGAGATATGGTCTCAAAGTATGCCTTTATAAATTATGTATTTATTAAACAGGACAAATATTTGAGTTACAGAAAGTAGAGAATAAAGTGTCTCTGTGGTTAAAAAAATATACACAGGTGCCATCATGTACCCTGATGGGCATTACCTTTAAACAAAAACTTAAAGTTAACATCACTAGTAAAAGGATACACTAGAACGTACCAGTGGGATTAGAAATCATGAGTTTACTAGAGGAACTAGTTCCCCACTTTGGGAGACATTTACATTTGCCCTAGTTCACACAGTAGAAGGTAGTAATATAAGATCTAAATTCAGATCTGTCTGACTTCAAAATCTTTGTCATGTCTCACACATCCTGGATCTGAAGGGTGTTAATGATCCATAACTGGTGTCGTAACTCAGCAGAGAGGAAGTAGTTGGGCAGGACAGACAATGAAATAAGGAGAGATTATATAGAAGTCACTGAAATGCCTGGGAGTGATGGGAGCTGCCACATGGACTATAAGATGGCTCAGTGGTATGGCTTCCCGATGTGAATATGCCCTCTTCCACTGATGACTTTCTGATTTGGAAGGAACTGCAAAAGGAATGTCCTGAGAATTCCTTGTCTGCATGAGTTGTAATGAGGAGTTACCAGAAGGCACACTAAGTAACAAACTAAATACAGCAAAAAGATTGGATAGTTAATTATATGGTCAATTCCTCATCCATATTTACACAACAATATTATGGTTTTACTTTCACCTTGCAAAACAAATCCGTTTGGATAAATCAATACTATTTCCCATTACAGTTCATAATCTCCACTCAGAAAAAGTACTGAGAGTCAGGCAAGTCTAATACTCTTCTCAAAATAATTGAACAGAATCATACCCAAGAACAGCTCTTTACGAAAAAGACTGGTTACTAAGTATTTGAACAATCAGAAATGCTGCTAAAGATTTTAGAGGGTACCTGGAGGGGATATATTAATATCTCTAATACAACATGAGTTTTGTTACATAGAAAGGTTTTTTGACTCATTTTTAAACATTTTTTTAGTTGCAAATTAATTCATTCTTTGCATTTGGGACAAATTCAACAGAAATGCCAAGAGAAAAGAAATGTCTTCTACATGTGCAAAGCCAACAATTTTACAATTTATTTAAATACGTGGCACCTGTGTATACATATTTTTAACCTAGAGAGAAACTTCATTTTCTTTAAGGTGGACATGGAAAGAAGTACTCCACACAACTGAATTAGATAACTAAAGTCTGAATTTAAAAAACAAACAAACACATTTTGAATAGAAAACTTAAAACCATTGCCAGGCCACTCAAACCTCAAAACTTTGTATAGCTCCTTAGCAACTGGAAAATCAAATCAGAATTCCTTAGCATGGTTTTCAAGGCCTTCCACATGTACAGAAAATTTATTTTGAATATCAATTAATATTCAGTAAGCTCTGTCCATTGCCTTAGAATGGGAGTCAGCAAACTTTTTCTGTAACGGGTTAGACAATAAATATATTAGGTTTGGTAGGACATGTGGTCTCTTGCAGGTACTCAACTGTGTCATCATAATGTGGAAACATAGACACTCTGTAAATGAATGGGTGACTATGCTCCAATAGAACTTTATGAACATTAAGATTTGAATTTCATATAATTTTCACGTGTCTCAAAAGATTAGTCTTCTTTGGATTTTTTTCAACCATTTAAAAATATATTTTAGCTCATGGGCTATACAAAAAATATTTGATGAGAAGGATTTGGCCTGCCAAACCTGGTGTTAGATGATGGAGAGGATGTAGGGAAATAAGCCTAGATTTTTGACAATCACATATAGAAGAGGAGACGAAATGTAAGAAATGGCCTGATTCCTGAGGAAGGAACAAATGTTTGAGCATCGGGGAGGCCAGCCAATGCCATCCACCGAAGTGAGCTCTCATCACTGACGCTATCGAAAGCCCCATTAGCTGTTCTTCTCATTGACCTTTTGCAGGGCAGTCCATCAACACCTACACATCATTCACAAATTAGCCAGCAGAAATGATGCCTATTTGTGGCTCTGGATGTTGCTCGGCCCACCCTGATGATCCAGTGTGGACCACATACTCTATAACAGCCTAGGACACCCATCAGCCCCCAAACAGACAATGTTGATGGAACAGCCACAAGTGTCTGGATGGCACTAGTGGAAGCAGCTAACTTTCTCCAAATGGGGGCGACAATGAACATGATCTCCATTTGCCTTCCCCATTCCCTCCTGTTTCAATGCTGTGTTCTTGGCAAACATGTTTACTTGCCATCCCCTCTATTTTACTTTATACTTTTGTTCGTGCCTGTAATACCTTCCTCTTTACTCCCAAATTATTCCAATCTTACTCCTCTTCTACATTCCAGCCAAGTCTCACATCTCCATGAAACAATCTTTTGAAATGTGTGTTTAGGAACTCATAGCACTTACTACAGTCACTATGCAGGTGGAAATTCATCATCCATTATCCACCTGTGACATCTGTCTTGTCATCTTGAACTCCAAGATAAATCTCTTGGTGGTTACCTTATGCATACATAACTTCTTCCTGAACCTTGTCCTCCAAGAAACCTAGAATTTGATTTTCTTCTTCCTCACTCCTGCCCATAGGTAGGTTCAATTTTTCAAAATATATCTTTAATTCACCAGTTTCTCTCCATAGTCACTGTAATCCACGCCACTAAAATCTCTTTTGTGGCCCAGTCTCCCTGCTGATCTCCCTGCCTCTACCATCTGTTCTCTCCCAGCAGCCTGAGTGTAATCTCCTTAATATACGAAGCAGAGCACATTGACCTGGGTCCTGCCTTCCTCTTTAGCTTCATCCCTTTCTCTCTCTTCTCTGCTCATGATGCACTAGCCATACCAGCCTCTTTCAGGTCCTCCAACAGGCCAACATTTTCTACCCTCCAGGCCCTTGTGTGTGTTGCTTGCTCTGCCTAGAACTGTCTCACTTTCGCCCTCCCCTCCCTCTACTTGGGGGTCTCAGATTAAATAGCTCCTCCCAGCAAAATCTTCCTTGGGCTTTATCTAAAGCAGCCGTCCACCCCCACCCTATGCCAGTCTTTTTTCTTAGCCCCTTGTTTGTTTTCTTTTTATCACTTACCATAATTTTTCATTATTGACTAACTTGTGTGTGTACTTGGAGTGTATTCCCATGCTTTTCCTATGGGTCACAAGCTCCAGGAGGACAGAGGCATTGCCAGTCTCGCCTGCCATGTGCCCTCAGTGCCTAACTCAGTTCCTAGGTATAACAGGTGCTCAACAAACACTTGTGAAATGAATGAATGAGCTAGAGAAGAATGTCCTTAAGGTCAGAAATTGTACCTTAACTCTCCTTGACCCCCTTCACCTGCCCAGCACATTGGAGATATTCTGCAGGTGCTACTTTATTGGATTTGTGGTAAAATGATTAAATAAAGCAATGTAAATTCCTGTTTCCATAACCCATGAATGTCTCTTTTCCCTAAGGATCAAGTAGCTTCACTTCAAAAGCCCTGACATCTCTGGGAGCCTCTAAACTGTCATGTAGAGGAATTCCCTTTATTTTCTGATTTTCTCTGCCATTTGATATCACGTCCAGGCATCGCTGAGAGAGATTCCCTTCTGGTCTCTCTCTCTCTCTTTACATAGAGGTTTCATTGAATATTTATACCTCCTGGAAGGAGGTCTATAAATAGACCTGTCAGTTACTTTCTAGGACAGGTGCCCAAGGACAGAGAAAAGGAGTCATAGAATGTTAGTGCTAAAAAGACTCATCATTTGGCTAAAGTCTTCATTTGACAGAGGAAGGAACTGGGGCCCAGAGTGGATGATTTGGTCTGGGGCTGTAGTCAAAGGTGTCTGTTCTGATCCTTTGCCTTAAGTCAGCATGCGTGTCTATACACCAGGAGCAGGAGACCTGGTCCCATCCATAGCCATGGTCTTACACGCTCACACATTGCTCCTGCCCAAGTCCAGCTTTGCATGCTTTGATCTTTGCCTCTTGTTTCTAGTTATCTGCTCATCTCTTCACCGTGGCAAAATTCTGCCTCTCTGGTTTTTGCCATCGTTGTTCCCTATAGGTATAGGACATGCCCACATATTTTGCTTGTCTCACCCCAAGGAACTTTGAGGAGCTTCTTGGTAAGAGAGCCACCAGATCTGGGAACTACCTGCTACCCAGCTATTAAGGGGTTGTCTCTCAGCAAACCCCCTCCATTTTAAACTCTGCTTTGTGATGCTTGGGACCAGACTCTGCAAGCCACACTTCTGCTCCCCAAGCTAGTGAAGCTCTGACCACAGGGAGCACTAGAGGAAGAGCCCCAGGCTGGAGGAGGAAGGAGGGACTAGCTGCTTCACATCTGTGTCTCGTTGGCTTCTTTTCTTCCTGTTTCTATGAGGATTACCCCAGGAATGCTGCTTCATCTGTGGCAGCAGCTGAATCCAATTTGTAGTTTTCCCAACACCTGTGGAACCAGCGTTATTCCCCCAGGCCCCTCTAAAGTACCAGCACCAGCTGAGCAGCACCCTTCCTCCCAGGTCTGAGATTCAACTCTGAAGGCCCCTCCCCCAAGTTTCTAACTGATTCCCACCTCCTCTTTGTGTTCCCAGCCCCAGGTGGTGGCAATATTTATTGATTTGCATGGCCACACCCTGTAATATTATTCTTGCCATTTTTGTTGACTAGTTAACTCCTCATATTCAGTTCTCTCTATTTAGGTGACTAATGTGGCTCTTTCTCCTGACTGGACCCTGACTGAGACCCCAGTAGACACCAGTTGGGCAGCTGGACATGAGATGGAATTAAGGTGTTTACCACAAGTGTAGCTCGGAGTGGGGGGTGAGTATGACAGTAAAGCTTATGTTCCTGTTCTGGAAATAGAGTCAAAGGCTAGCACCTTCCCTGGCCTCTGTGTCATTCACAGCAAGTGTTCAGCTTTCTGCAAATGGCTCTTCACAAGGTTAAGCTGGGTGGGGTTCAGGGCCCACCTAAGCCACTAAGGTAGTCTTACCTGTGGTCAGAAGTTTTGTCCACATTGGAGGCATGGCCAAATGGCCTAGGATGCTTGTTATATCTATCTATCTATCTATCTATCTAGTCATCTATCATCTTCATTATAGCCTTTACTTTTCCATTTATCTAACCTAACAAAACAAAGAATTAAATATAGTACTCATGGGTGGAGGGGCTGGGTAGAGGTAAAAAGGGGGGGGGACATGGAGGACATCTGTAATAGTATCAATAATAAAAGAAATAAAGTAAAAGAAGAAAATAGTACTCATCAAAGGCAATGTGTTGCTTTAGGCTGACACTTGTTTGAAGGTAAAAATGTCATAAAGAACATTCCTAGGGACATGAAAATCTATCACCTTTTATTTTTTGAGAATATTCAACACAGGATGGTTATAAGGAAGGAAAATTTCAGCTGCCAATAGGACACCCTTGGAGAAGACACGGTGGCTTTCAGAACACTAAACAGTGCTCTGCTCAGCTCCAAGGGGGCAGAGATGATGGGTAGAAACTTGTGTTGGCTACCGATTGGAATGTGTCCTACATGGAGGAGGTGGAGCAATCTCAAACAGGGGGGAAGAAGGAACACTGCACCTCCAAGAGCAGTTAGTGTTCCAACTCAAAGGCATGTGTGACCATAGAGTTTGCAAAGGGAAGCAGCTCATGGTCTAGTGGAAGAGGCTGTAGGCACACAGGGAAACAACAGCCAATGGTTCTTGAATGTGTGATTAAGTGCTGGGTCAGGCAGGAGCCACTGCAAGGGGTGGTTCATGAGTTGGGGGAAAGAACTTGCTGACCATAGTAATCAGCAGGAAAAGAGAATTGAAAGGGCCTTGGCAGGGGAGGACAGGACAAATACAAAAGAAGTGAGGAGCTTATAAAAACAAGCGGAGGAAAATTCTCTCTGGGCATTTAAAATTAATTGATAATCCTTTATTGAGTTTGTACTATTTCCTCAGCACTATGCTAAAGGCTGTGGATGGTGGAGAAGCTTTCAAAGAGCTTCTGCCTTGTTAGGGACTCAGCCAAGGCTGGGGTAAAAAAGATTTAAGTAAGTGGATATTCTGAGCAGCAATGAAGTCCCTGCCCAATTTGTGGTGGGCCCAACAAGCATAGTTTTGAGACTTGCTACAACACAATATAGAACAAGTATTGTTTGATCTCTGTCTTAAGGAGAAGCAAGCTGCAATTGAAAAGAATGTAGAATTAGAAGATGCTGTCTTAATGGGGCACCCCCAAGGTGGTGGAACCAGGACTTGACCAGAAGTCAAAAGCCTGAGTTTTTTATTCTAATTCTTACCTATCTAGCTTGTTCTGTGGCTGTGAACTGGTGTCCTCATCTCCCTGTGGCTACTGATGTCCTGTTTGGAAAGTCTTATCTTGGAAGTCTTCCAATGGCATCTGCCAGTGTAAGTCTATGGACTATTGTTGTATATAGATTTTTGTTTTCTGTTACAGGTATATTGTCAACATTGTGTTTTTATTCTTATTAGTGGTAATTGGCTCTGGTTTTTTCTTATAAAACAAAGAAAGACTGAGGGAAAAAACAAGATAGTGTGATAGAAAAAAGCAAAGGTGTCTAAGTGTGAATGAGAAGTAGAAGAAAGAAAAAGAAACAGCAAATGAGTCAGAGAAATTGATGTGTAAGCTAAGCAGGGCTAGCAATAAAGGGAAGAAAGAAACTAAGACGACAAATAAATGTTTGCATATGAATATCACAAATATTTTGAGTGAAATCAAGTGAGCTTAATTGATCTCATAAAGCAATGTTGTGAAGGGCAAGGATGGTTGGATGATAAAAAGAAAAGGGGCTACTGCTGTAACAAGGAAACCCAGAACTATCATGAGTTAAATAAGGTGGAAATGAATTTCTCTCTCAAATAGCAGTCAGGTGGGTGGTAGGGGGGGTCAGGTTGAGAGCTCTGCTTTACAAGGTTGCACAGGGCCTTTAGCTCCTTCTCTTTCATGCTCTGCAATCCCTGCAATGTGCTCACTGGCATGGCCAAAGCTGGGCCACCATGTTCCGGTCCCTCCAAGGGGAGGGTCTGTGAAGGACACCACTGTCTTACGCTGGTGAAATAGCACTTTTGCCCACATTTCAGTGAATATCATGGCTAGGAAATGTGGTCGGTCATGGGCCCTGCAAAAACTTAGTTTCTATAACTAAAAGAAGAGGGGAGAATGGACTTGGGGGCCAATCAGTTTCTGCTTCACATCAGTTCTGCTTGTCCTGTTCAGCTTATGTTGTAGTTGGTAAGGTCTGGAGTGACCTAGGGCAGACATTTATTCATAAGTTTGGAGTCTACCTACAGTGAGAACACACTCTCTATATAAAACCCTAATATGCAAATAGACTGAACGGTGGAACAACCAAACAACCGAACAACCGGTCGCTATGACGTGCGCGGACCACCAGGGGGCATGCGTAGAACATGGCAGGCACGGCAGCAGGTGGCAGAGCATGGAACATGGCAGGTATCAGCTGCGGCAGGATGGTGGAACAGGTGAGTCGGGGAGCCAGACCAAGGCGGGGTGCTGGTTGCTGTCATTGGGGCAAGCTTCTGGTGGTTACTGAAAATTCTTTGCTCCCGTGTGCCGAGGTCCTGCCCAGCACTTGCACCTGCTGCCGGTGCCAGCACCAGCCCCACTCGCACCCACTGCCGGCCTGCCAGTGCCTGGCGCCGGCCCTGATCGCTCGGCACCCTCAGCGGGTGTGAGCGGCTGCTGGCCCCAATTGCCCCTCAGTGCTTCTCCACCTCCCCCTGCTCCTGAGGGGGCAGTTGGGGCCAGCAGCCACCTCTTGCACCTGCTGCCAGTAACAGCCCCACTTGCACCCACTGCTGGCACTGGCCCTGCTCGCACCTGCTGATGGCGCTGGCCCCAATTGCTCCGTGCCATCAGCGAGTGTGAGGGGGGCCAGCGCCATCAACGCGTGGGAGCGGTGCTGGCCGGTAGAGAGGGGACTGGGGGTTTGTGGCGGGAGGGGTCAGGTGGGGGCGCGGAGGATGGGCCAAGACCCACCCCTGTGCCCACCATAGCCTTGCGACCCACAGGTCCTTTCAAGGTGCACGGATTCGTGCATTGGACCCCTAGTGTAATCATAAGCACATAGGCCAATCACAAAATAAAAAGGCTACTATTTATTTATTGCCTCATATATGAGAGCTTTATTTCTCACTAGAACCATATTCTTATCCTCATAACTGAAGCTCAGAAAAATGACACTTCCATGGATCTCACAGCGAGTACGCTGCAGCGCTTTGGGTTATATGTGTAGCAATTAGAGCAGTCCTGCCCCTCATGTAGCTGCACCACCTACAACAGCCCTTTGGGATAAGAACTCCGAAAGAACATCTCAATTTCACAGTAGTAATATAAGACCAAGTGGCAGTGGTGGGATTTGCACCTGGCTCCCAGGTGTGGAGTCCTCCCTCTTACCATTAGCTGTGTTACCCCAGGGCCAGGTCCGTCATGGTCATGGAAGGGCTCCAAGGGGTGGAAAGTCTGGGACTGGGCCTGCATCGCAGGCAGCATGTGGACAGGTGTTAGGTGTAGGGCGGCTCTGCCTACCGCCAAAGGTGTTCACAGGTGGAGACATGCAGGGTCTATTTCAGACAGCAACTGATTCCAATTTGTTATTAATAAAAACAGTTCAAAAAACATTTGGCAATAGACTGCGGGATCCAGCACTATTTATGAGAAGGGTTTAATGGGGGAACTCGCAGCTGCAACAGATGGATGTCGACGGGGCCTCTCCGGAGTGTTCCACTCTGTTTTCCTTTGCCTTTGAATAAATTTGGAGGGTGCCACATGCGAGCCTGGATGGATGGTTTTGAACCACAGCTAATTAAAAGCGGGAGCTTCCCTGGGGGTTAATAAAAAAGGAGACGAGAAATCACCCAGGAGAAATCATCCTTGGTTTGGGCTGCTACCTCCTGAACAAAAGGGCCTTAGTAGCATGTAGCTACTAAGCCCTTAGGTATCAGCCAGCGGTGGAAATGTGATGCACGCATCTTGATCCCTCCATCTCCATCTTGGTCTGCCAAAGAACCCTGCCTCACTTGGCTGTGCAGCTCAAGTGTCCAGGTGGCTCCTCTTCAGGCCCTGAACCTTAGCATCTGTGGTGCAAGGTCAGCCCAAGGGCACAGGAGCCCTCGTGGAGCCAGTGATGCCCCCTCCAGACCACAGGTGCCTGCGGCTGATCCCACAGGGATGGCCCTGGACCTGCGGGGTGGGGGTGGGGGAAACAGCCCTCTAGTGACCAGCCTGTAGGACCTAAGAAGGCCTCTGGAAATTGGGCCACTTCTGGGAACACACATCTTTTTCTCCTGTGGATGAAGCCCTAGCCACTCAGCACCTTACTTTTGCATATGAAAGGCCTGGTAATTGCTACTTTCATCCTTAAAGCCTGAAAGTGACATGCAAAATTAGCACTTGAGAGGATCCACTTTTAGACCTTGTTGTAAAGCAAAACTTATTATTTGAAGATAAATCAATTTCTGTTGCCTGTATTTGTGGTTTGCCCCAGATGGCTAATTACCAAAGATAAATGTGTATAAACACAAACCTTATCCCTCTCCATCCATCTTCCCTGCCTGCCTGTTTATCCAGAGGTTAATAATCGCAATCCTGTAGTGTATTGCCATAGTAATGGCTTTGATGGGCCCGACAAGTTTATGACCTTTTATTACAAACAGAAGGACATGCATTTCAAAAAAGGAAGGTCATTTTAGAGATGAATGTGTATATAACTAGCCTCTCTGAAACTGAGCCGAAAGGAAAAAACGGAAAACAAACTAAAAAGGGGGAACCCCCCACCAACAAATGAACAAAACAAACAGCATAAATGTCATGAAAATTGGTTTACAGCAAAATTAAATAAGGTTCCTGCAAGCATTAATTTTCATATTTTCTGTTTATGCACCGTTAGAATTATTTCCCAGCTTTGATTTATGAAAGAGTAAGACCGAGCACTATCATTCAGACACGCACCAAATTCAGTTAAGGGCTGGAACTTCCATTCAGCTGGGACTGACTTCCTCTCTGGTCAAAAGGGCAAGTGGAAAGCAATGTGACTTCATAGAGTGGCTTAGGGCCTCTGAGCAAGGACTGAGGCTCAGACTGTCTCCCTCCCTTCCTCCCTCCTTTCCTCCCTCCCTTCCTCCCTTCATTCTTCTTTTTTCCTTCCTAATTGTAATAGATACTCATTATAATAAGAAAAGAACACAGAATAATGAAACCTGTCCCTTTCTCCATCTCCCATCCAACTTTTGGGAAAAGACCAGTGCTAAAAAATGAATAATTAAACAAATAATTCTGATATGTGCAAGACAATGTTCTAAGCCGTTTTATAAATATTTGCCTATTTTTCCCCTCATAGAAAACTTTGGAGGTAGTTGTCCCTATTGTATAGGTGACAAACAAAAATCTGGAGAGGTAAGTAACCCACCCAAGGCTATATAGGCAGTAACAGAAAGCAGAGAGCCTTAGTCTGTTCAGGCTGCGCTAACAAAAGACCATAGGCTGGGGGCTTATAAACAACAATGCATTTCTCACAGTTCTGGAGCTGGAAGTCGAAGATCAAGTTGCCGGCGGATCTGGTGGACCAGTTTCCTGGTGCATACACAGCTGTCTTGGGCTGGTGGGAGGAGCAAGGGAGCTCTCAGGGTCTCTTTTATAAGCAGACTAATCCCAATTATGAGAGCTCAGCCCTCTTGACCTAATAACCTCAAAGTCCACCTCCTAACCAATCACCTGGGGTAAGGATTTTAACACGTGAATTTGGAGGGTCACAGCATTCAGAATAAGACAAGGAGGAAATCAGATCTCCATTTGTAGGCCCCCCTCCCCTCTAGGCTCATGCTCTTAGCCGAGATGCCCTCCTGCAGCTACTGCCAGACCACAGTGTCATCTAAAACCAGGCACTCTCTTGTGCTGGCGAGTTGTTGGAGGAGCCCAGACCATCCCTGAAGACACTGAAGGCTCTGTCCTGGCTCAAGACCCAGAAAGAGCTAATGTTGCAGTTTGAGTCTGAAGGCAGGAAAGAACAGAAGTCTCAGCTCAAGGCAGCCAGGCAGGAGTTCTCTCTTACTCATGAGAGGGTCAGTCTTTTTATTCTTTTTAGGTCCATCAGCTGATTACATGAGGCCCACCTACACTGGGGATGGCAATCTGCTTTACTCAAAATCCATTGATTCAAGTGGTACTCTCATCCAGAAACAGCTTCCCAGCCACACCCAGAATAACATTTGGCCAAATGTCTGGGCACCCTGTGACCAGTTAAGTTGCTGTATAAAATTAAGCATCACATCACCCTAGCTGGTTTTGCTCAGTGGATAGAGTGTCAGCCTGAGGACTGAAGGCCCCGGGTTCAATTCCGGTCAAGGGTACATGCCAGGGTTGCGGGCTTGATCCCCGGTAGGGGGCGTGCAGGAGGCATCCAATCAATGATTCTCTCTCATTATTGATGTTCTATCTCTCTCGCTCCCTCTCTCTTCCTCTCTCTGAAATTAATAAAAACATGTTTTTAAAAAATTCAACTCAGGTCTTGCCCAGGAAAGCAGGTCTGTGCCCTGCCCAGCAGTGATTCCCTAGGACATTTCCACATGATGGTCCTTCAATCCCTGCCACAATTTCACTACTAAAGCTCCATTCTTTTGGCTCTTAAAAGGCTTCTTGCTTTTTAAAGGCTCCCCTCTTAAGAAGTACTATTCCCTGGAATAGGACCCAGCTTAGTCCCTCAACTGCTAAAGGAATTAATTGTCAAGAGCTGAGGGCTAGGCCTAGACCTCACAGTCGGCTCGTAGGAGGAAATGGGCTCTGCACAGCACCTGAACAGAGCTGCCAGGGCAGCCTGAGCTCCCGGAGGCCCACGGCCCACTCTTCTGATGCACTTCTCATGGATTCACAGCACCGAAGGCAGAGGTGGCGATCGGGCCATGCCAGCTCAGGGTCCCAGGTAGGAACATCCTGCTCCGTGGATGCTCAGTGTCCCGAAGGCTCAGGTTGGCTGCAGGTTCCTGAACAGGCAGGATGACTTTCAGCCTTAAGTGGCATCTCAGGCTCTTGTGGCTCCCAAAGCCCTGCTTGTCCTTCCTGGGCTTGGCGTGGCCACCAACAGGCCCACAGAGCTGCAGTGGCCCCGCCCCACCATGCTGCGCCAGGTCCTATGGCCAGCCTGAGCCCCTGGATTTCCTCTCAGAAATTAGTCCTGGCTCAAATCTGCATGGAGCCCAAGCCATTACTTGGCTCTTTTCTCTCCATTCATTCTGGAGTTTTAAGTCTTTACCCTCAGTCACTGCCAGGCCTCTGGCTTCAGAACTTGAATCCTGAGCCTTTGCAACTCTTAGTATGGTCAGTGCCTTAAATTGCCTTTGCCACCCCCGACTCACTTGATCAGAGCTCCTTGAGTCCTATGCCAGCTGAATCTCTCTGCCTCAGTTTACTCATCTGCAAAATGAGAGAAATGGTAGTATCTACCTTATAAAATTGTGATGGGGGCTAAATGACTTAATTCATATAAAGTACTGAAAACGGTCTCTGACATATAGAAAGTGCTTAATAAATGTTAGATATTATTATAATTATTGATTATATTGTTCACTTTCTCCAGATTCCAGGCCTATATTGCTAACTCTCCAGAATCCAAGCCTACCATCCAGGCTAATTCCCCCAGTTCCCAGATTCTCAGTCTTGAGTTCCTCTCCTTCTTCCCAGGGTTTGTTTTGCTGGGTGGGTGCCTGCAGGTCTCAAAGTTGTGCTGGCTCAAATTTCAATTGAAGGAGGCCCAGCATCGCAAGCTGCCACCTCCCAGCCCCGCCCACTCCGGGGAAGCTGGGGCTGCTCTTGGAAGCGCAGCCCTGAGCTGATGTGAGGATGATGTACTATGTGAGATGGTGGAAGTGACATTGCTAATGAGGGAAATCAACTGCTCCAACCAGAGCCGGAATCTAAGGGAGGAAATGACAGAGGCCCATGAATATATGGTCCTGACCGAAGCCCTGCCAGAAATCAGTCTCAGCTGGAAAATTGAGCTGTGATTATTACAAAGAGCCGGAATGATCGCTTCAGTCATGATGCTTCGGGAGCTCTATAAAGAGCAGCCCCAACAATTTCGACATTAAGTGTTTAGAGAGAGAAGAATGGTTTGTAAAGGAGGATCTTGTTATTCCCTGAAAAGCTACTATGAAGACGTCAGGCGTATGGAAATAACAGATGGGAAAGGCGTGCTGAGATCATTACTCTGAACTCTTAAGTGCCGTTATTGACAAGCACAACCCACATCGCTGGGCAAATAGATGCGCCTGAGAGTAGGAGGGAGATGCATAAAGAAGGGAAAGCAGAAACCAGATATTTCAAAACATCAGGGGGTGGAGAGAAATTGCATTAGGATGATGGCATTCTTCAAAGTAAAATAAAGAAGGAAGGCAAGGTTTGGGCGAGAATGTGAGCAAGGAAGATCCCATCAAAAGTTAACTGACTAATTTGTTTTCATTTATATGTCACATAGTAGTTCTTAATGTGGTGGGGGCAGTGGGGGTCACTTTGAAAATCTAATGAAAGCTCTGGCGTCTCTTTCTAAAAAGTGCCCTTACTAATAATGCATGATCAACTTGGGGCAAACAGTGTGTGGAACATTAGTGGGCCAAAAATGAAGGGCTCCCAATGGTGCCTAAAAATATAGTCTTTTTTTTTCTGATGGAAAGGGATATGGAGATGACCAACATTCAGACTGGGGACTTCTTACCCAGCAGATTCCTGGGGATGACATGGACAGGGGCCCTTTGCTGTGGCCCCGATGCCTCAGCTCCAGATTAGGATAAGGGGCGCTGGTGTGGTTACAGGTTTCCCTATATCCTTCCTGCTCGAGTGGTGACTAAAATCAGGCTAAGAGACCTCTCAATTCCTGTTCTATCTGTGTGAATCAATAGGGGTACCATTAGAATGTTGGGTGGGACATTTTTCCTTGGGATGAGACTGTCCCACATTGTGCATGTCAGCCTCTAAGTACTAACCACTAACCGCCAGTAGAAACCCCTTCCCGGTCATGGTGACCACCTCCCACCCACTTCAAAATGCAATTTTCGAGTCTGATGGGAATGAAATCATTGCTCTGCAGTCTCACCCTTCTGGCTCTGGTTGGCAGGATTTGACCATTTCAGTGGTGAAAATAGTATGGGAAGAAGAACAAAAGGACAAGCATATCAGCCTAAAGCTGAAAGTAACAAGTCTAAACCTTCTTCCTCTACCCTCAACACCTTGCCTTTGCCCCACAGCCTGGCCCAGGCCCTGCTAAGCCTTCCAAGGCAGGAACCACCCCCACTGCTCAAGCAAAAGGCCACCCCTTGCTTCTTGCAATAGAAACAAGGAAGTTTCTTTATTAAAAGAAAACACAGTCCAACAAAACAGATCCCAACGGAGACTCCTTTATGGCAGCAAGACATTTTAACTTTTTGGTTTCTCCTTCCAAATTCTCTATCCCGGGATCCCAGTGCTCAGTTGAGGGTCCCTGGCCTATGTCAACATTCCTTTTTTTTTCAAGCAGAGGGTGAAAATGGGGAGCCTCAAGGTCCAGCTGCCCTGCCCCACTCTACCCTGAGTAGATGAAAATGTTCCAAAGTGTAAATCTATACCTTAGTAAAGTCCCACGGGGACACTGACAGCTTGGAACATGCTTGTTTGAATCAAGTCAAGTAGATTTCATTGCTGAAGGCCTTCTAAAAGCTGGTACTAACCCGTGGGCCAGGCACCCTCCTGATGACTTTACATCAGTGAGCACATTTGCACCTCCAGTCTGCTCTAGGAGGTGCCTACTATGAATTCCTGGAGTTTTCAAGATGAGTAAAAGGATGTTTAAAGATGTTGAGTAACTTGTCCAAAGTTACACAGCTAGTAAATGTCAAAGTCCAGATTCAAAGCTAGTTCATGTGCTTTGTAGACAATAGGTCCTTCCAGTATGCTGATATGCATTAGGGTGATGCATCAGGCAGTGTATCCCACATTTATATCCCAAATTTATCCAATCAGGCTCTCCAAGAAGCAGACCCTAGTAGCCTGAGATTTGTGTGCAGAAAGGTTATTAGGGTGGGCTCTAAGGATCCATACCTGTTATAGGAAGCAAGACTGGGTCAATGAAGAAGCTAATGTTGGCCAATCCCATAGAGAACTCTGGAGGTGGGAAGGCTGTTCAGAGTCACTCCAGAATGGGACAAGGCTGGTCTTTCTTACCTACAATGTCACCGCCCAGAGCTACCCCCTATTGACCATTAGAAGATGCAGGCTGCCTTGGGATGGGAGCTTGGTCACGAGTGAGGCAGCCCTCTTCAGCTGAGGGCATGTTCTGACAGCATCCCCTACATCCCAGAGTCCTGCTTTGTGGGGGTGCTGCTCCAAATCGAGTGCTGCATGGAACAACACACTTTGGGAAAGCTATCAGAAATTGGAGTTTAGAGATAAACAAATCACTGGTTGGAAACCATGGGGTCTCTTACCACATGTATGCACTTAGAGCTTCTAATAGCAAACAGTGATACTGCATGAGTCTACCCAGTTTAGCTACTTGTAGGGATGCTTAGGTACAATTTAGGCACAGTCTTTGAAAGGTAAGCTAAGAAAATCTACATATAGGACCTAGCATAAATGATTAATATTGACTTAAGCTCATTAGTGGCAGAGATAGGACCAGAATAGTTTCCCTTGCTCTCAGTTCATTGTTCTTCCCATTGCATCTGCCAGTTTTTGGTTCTGGGGACAGGGATGTGAAGAAGTTATATTCAGGAATCCCTTAGCCAAAAGGACAGACGACCTTATGATTTGAAAGTTCTATTTTGAGACCAGTTAAAAGAGAGGAATTTCAGTTCACTACTCATTTATCATTCACCAGGACTGGAATGTCCCTGGGCAATGCTAAGCTAACATTCAGCTGCGTCTATAATATGACACACAATATGCCGAAAGGTAGGCATTAAAGACCTTTGATGGTGTTAGAAGAAGGTAATACAGCTTCCCAGGAGTGATAAGAGCAGGAACAAATGTAAACTGAAGATCAAACGTCAGCTTGCTACACAAGACAAGACTGGGACGAGACACAAGAGAGCCTCGGAGGGGAAGAGGCGGTGTACAGGATCAGCGCTCTGAAACAGGAACATGCCTGATCTCCAAAATAAACAGATGGACAGATCACAGCCTCATTTAGATGCTGCTTTGAGATGACTGCCGCTAGGGTTTTGGTCTCTCTTCTATAAGTAGTTCACAGCTTTGCCAGAATATAAATAGAGTGCATTGAGACTTAGATCTTGAAGGGATCTAAAAGACTTGATTGCCTCTTTTCATTACTTTCTTTATCAGAAATGTAAAGCCTAGAGAAGTTCATTGATTTGCCTAAGGTGACACAGGTAGTTAGTAACAGAACAGGATGGGAAGTCGGATCTCTGTCACTCAAGTATTCAATCATTCTACAGATATAGAACACTTTATGTACACAGTCCCTGGGCTTGAACCAAAATAACTATAGGGTTGAGTGGGACATGCCACTTGTTTTCAAGTGGTTAGTAATCAATTGGGCAGGGAGACCCATGAAGAAATAATGAGAGGACAGAATGCTAGTCATTGCAATATTAAAGCATTTCCACAATGCTACGTGATATGTACAAAATGCTGAAAGCCACTGGCCACTCCAGTGGTGTTGAAGAATTGGTGGAGGTGTTGTCCTGTATGCTGCTTCACATCCACCCCAGACCACTCCTGAAGGAAAGCAGTGTCTTTAATTTTCAGCCACAATTCTGCCCATGTCCAGAACAAATCCTCACTGTTTTAGGTCCAAATTCAGTTAGGGTTTGGAATTGCTTCTGTTAACATGGTTCCAGTGTTCTGTGTGCCTGACTACCTACTTTTGGCATAACTTAAGATAGCCCAAGTATGAAAGAATGTATCACAAGGAGAGAGGGACTTCTTACAGTAAATTCCCCCAGGCCTCTGTCTCCATGCCTCTGCTTTCTCTCCTCCATTTCAGCCTATGACATGGGCTTCTCTTTGTGTATTTACCCCACTTTTCTGCTTTTTTTGGTCTACTTTTTTTTTGTGTGTGGCTTATTTGTTATCATGCTTATGTTTCAGTTAAATCAGCTACTGCTTTTGAGATTGTATGACTGTGGAGCTCTAGTGTCTACCGCTGTTTGGTTTGCCTGTAACTTTTGTGCTTAAGGGAGAGAATAAATTAAAATTGGCTCAACTTGGACCAGCTCCCATTTCTAGTCAACTGTGGTCAGTGAAGTGTGGTCAGCGCTTACGGCCAAAAACCTTTAGGCATTCTCCATCATCATGGCTGTGAATCATCCATTAGCTCTAAGTGGCATGAGCTGGGCAGACACTCTAAACATGCCTACTGATCAGTGACTTTAAATCATAGCCTTTATTATACCTTCTAAATTTAAGAAGGCATTTGCTTCAGTTTTTCTGTTTCTTCTCAAGCTCTTCATGGTAGTGGGTTAGCTCCACTGATTGTTCAGTGTATTAGTCAGCTTGGGCTGTCATAACAGAATGGAGTGTCATAACAGAATGCTCATGTGGGTTCTGGAGGGACACGATCCAGTCTGTCGCACCCACAGTGCTCTTCTAACTGGGAACCCTTCCAGTAGCTGGGGTTCCTTGTTCCAGGGATCTCACTTCATGTCCTGGGCCATTTGCTTCTAATGGAGCTACAAAAGCCATGTGAAAACTGGACAAATACTAAAGCAGGCACGATTAATCCCGGCCTTTAAGAGAGTGGTTATTCTTGGGAGGCAGTGACCAGAAGAAGGACTTCTGAGAAGGTATTTCTTATTCTGGGTGCTGGTTATATGGCTGTGATCAAATTGTGAAAATTCATCAATGACATATGTATTTCTTCTTAGAGTGTGTTTGTCTCAGTTATCCAGTGCTGTGTAATAAATCACCCAAAACGTGGTGGCTTAAAGCAACAACCTTAATTTTTCTCACCAGTATGTAATTGGGGTGGGGCTTGGCAGGGATATCTTAGCTTTTCCCCATTTGGTGTCAGCAGGGGCTGCTGGGAGGCCCAGCACTGGGATCATCTGAAGGCTTGCTCTCCCAGGTTTTGCCATGGATGCTGGCTATTGAGTGAAACCTCCGCTGGCACCATTGCTGGAACACCTTCATGGGGCCTCCCTGCGTGGCCTGGGCTTCCTCACCACATGCTGGCTCGGATCCAAATGGTGAGCATAGTCAGGCAGAAGCCATCCTGGCTTTTATGACCCAGTCTTCAGCGAGTAGTGTCCCTCACCCTGCATTTTGTTCCTTAAAGCAGCCACGAAGGCTCATCCAATTTCAAGGTGAGGGGAAATAGATTCCAACTACAGATGGGGAATGGCAAAGTTCTAAAAGAGTTTGGGACTGGATATGTTGCTGTGGCAAATTTTGGAAAAAAAAATCCTGCTACAATGTTTTACTTTAATCAAAAGTTAAAAAACAACATTAGGTAGAATAAAATTGCAAAACAATAGCAGATTATCCTGGGAGAAACAAGTTGAGGTAAATAATAAACCAGGTCCCTGTCAAAAAGTTTAAAGTCATATCCCATTTCTTTATCTACTCTTGATCTTGTAAAGAGCCCCTATCATTGTAAAAATCTTTGATATGTAACCATTTTATGTAGAGAAAAAGAATAAACAAAAAGCCAACAGCAGCCCACTTTGTGGTGGTAGACAGGTTATTACACAGGGCTGGTTGAGGCTTGCTGTATTTTTTTCCCCAGTCATTTGTGATCATAATGGAAAAAAAAGAACATTATCTACGAAATAGGAGGTTGCAGTGTGCAGGAAATGGAGCATGAAAAGGATTTGTGCTGTGATGTAGAGATTAGAAAAAAACAACCCATGTGAATTAATAAATGGAATGCAAATACAGTACATTCAAGTGTAACTTCAGTGCAACTTTAAAGGATTTGTTGCATGAAGAAATACACATTTTTCTGAAGCAACATTAAATACTGATTTTTCTTTTTCAGGATGGAGCATGATTCCGTTGGAATGGTTTGAAAAGCTTTTCAATTCCAAGGTGATGTCAGAGTTCATTCCTATTGAAACACCCTGATGTTATTTTTCTAGCCATCACTCCCTCTTTGCTCAACTCTAGGCCACACCCAAACCTTCATTTGTCCTTCCTTACCCCCTGGTACTCCATCTCTGTTCTCAGAAATCTTCTCAGAACCTCATTGCTTCATTTCTATCTTATCTGTGCTCCAGGTGTACATCACCTTCCTCCTGACTTTCTCTATGTCATCACTCATATTCTGCCTCACTCCACACCTTGAACTTGAGGGCAGAAATAATTTTCTACATTTTGCCTCTCTGAGAAATGGGTCTCTTTCCCCCTAGGCCTTCTTATCCCTGGCCACTTTAAATAATTATTCCATTTATTAAAAAACTGATACTTGGTCTGTTCTAATATTAGTCTGAGAGGTCAACAACACTAATATAGGAGAACAGACACCATCAGGGGTTGCAACTGCCAAGGCTGATCATGGGTAGGATGTAGGACCTGGCTCAAACAGTGCAGAGCCACTAGGCATAATTACACCATTGACATCTTCATCGCCACCTCAGGATATGGTTAAAGATAAAAAATTGAAATGGAATTTAATGATTTTCAGAAAAGAGTAGGGTGTAGATTCCCAAGGGTAGCGTGTGCCCTGTTATCTTGGGCCCAGGCCTTAACCCAACTATTTTTCCCCAAGAGATAAAGCTCCTTCTAATTCAACACAGGTGTTGAGTCAATTCTAATCTCATGTGGCATATTCACTGCAGCAGCCCCATGCATACTTGCTGGAGTCTCAATTAATATTTATTAAATGAATTAAGAACTGTCTATCTCATGTATCATTAAGTTATTCAGACCCTAAAAGTGAATACTCTCAGAAAAAGTATTGTCAAAATGAATTATTTTGAATGTAGTGACTCAAGGCATCATTTGGTAATGTCAGCATGAATGAAAATTGTGCAGGGCTTCTCATTGGCAGGATAATAAGGCATATCAGCCTGCCATCCAGCCTGACTCCATCTGTGTCTTTCACCCTCATCTTCCAACTCTTATTACTCTCTGCAAAAGAAGATGGAAATATTCATGGCTGAATTGAGTGAATTAAAGATATTTTCCCCTTTCTCTGAGCCAGCTGTTTCTTCAAGGTCGAGAGGATGGTGAATTCTCATTGTGTCCTCATCCCAGGACAAGCACACCCAAGTTCTGAATGTCTCTTTTGCTAGAGAAGGGCAAGCATTTGCCACTTGACTTTTTGCTTCCTTCTCTCAGAGGAGGTCAGCATTTTCTAACCAACTGTTCTCAAGTGCTTCCCTGCTATCATTTCACCATTACTGTGCTGACCTCTCTTTAAGAGTCTTTCCACTTCAGAATCATAGAGATATATTTGGGAACAGGGTTAGGAAAGGCCCTTCCATGGATATATAATAAAGCATCATTAATAAGGTCAGTCAAAAATCTAACATCAAACATTTCTGTCTTTGGATTTTTGGGCAAACTTTGAGAACTATATCTGAGTCAACAACCCAAAGACTTTAGAGAAGTGCACAGTTGAATTAATTCCTCAGATATTCATTGAGATCATGCCAATGGTATGACACTGGGGGTTTTGATACCATCTTGCTCAGCTATAGCAGATGCACGATGCCACCCACCTCATTAGAGTACAAGGAGAAAGTGCCTGGCACAGAACAAGGACTCGGTCATGCCCTAGGGTTTTCTCTTTTAGAGCTTCAAGAATATTCCAATCTAGCAAGAAGACTGAACAATAAACAACCACCCCCCCCATGGCATAAGGTAAAATACAGAAAATACCATAACAGAGGGCCAAACACTACACTATGGGAAATCAAAGGTAAGGCAGGCTCTCTGTGCATCAGAGACGCCTGTGTGGCTGAGATGGCATTTGCTTTGAGTGGTGAAGAATGAGTAGAATTTTCATACACAGGCAGGTTGGATGGTGTATACAGGGTTCCAGACTGTACACCTGAAACAAAGGTTTTAATGGGAGCCCACTGATATCCTGAACTTCCCGGGCATGCCAGGGAAGGTGGAATTCAATGAATTCTAAGGACTGAGGAATTCCTGGTAACTTTTTAACCCAAGAGAGGAAGGAGTGAGGAGTGACAAGCACTAACTACCCAAGTGGAGCAATAATGGGATCATAACTATCCTATATAATAAAAGGGTAATATGCAAATTGACCCTAATGGCAGAATGACTGGTCGCTATGATGAGCACTGACCACCAGGGGGCAGACGCTCAATGCAGGAGCTGCCCCCTGGTGGTCAGTGCGCTTCCACAGGGGGAGCGCCATTCAGCTAGAAGCCGGCTCATGGCTGGCCAGTGCAGTGGCGGTGATGGGAGCCTCTCCTGCCTCTGCAGCAGCGCTAAGGATGTCATACTAACAGCTTAGGGAGAGTGGGCCTAAGCCGTTAATTGGACATCCCCCTGAGGGCTCCCGGGCTGCCAGAGGGTGCAGGCCAGGCTGAGGGTCCCCCCCCCCCCCCCCGCAAGTGCATGAATTTTCATGCACAAGGCCTTTAGTATGCTATGAAAGATTAACCTGTCATATCTCTAAGACATATTGGGGGAGAGGGGAAGGCTGAGGGTGGGTAAGGTGGTAAGGAAGCAATTTCCTCGAAGTCCAGGTCAGGGCTACTCAGGACTTCAACCAGGGCTGTAGTTGAGGAACATAGAAGAGGGTAGAATTTCTGTGTAGGAAGTGCTTGGGGCTGGCAGTCATCTTTGAGGAGAGGCCTAGGGTACTTAGCTTAAAGTGGGTTTGCACAGCCAACTCAGGTTCTACCTTAGATTGCATCTTATTTACAGAAGGTGTGTGTGTGTGTGTGTGTGTGTGTGTGTTGGGGGTGAGAATGGAGATAGTGGGTGGGAAGAGCATAAAGCCCCTCTAAGGTACATTTCAACATCATTTCAACATTATCACTGGAAGAGAGGATAGATGTGAGCTTGAAATCAAAATCTCTCATTTTCAATATGTCTTAATTAGGTCTCAGTTTTCTCTTTCCTCCCCTGCAAAGTGAGAATTGACCTAATGTTACCTGATGTCACTGTTAATGTTATGATTTTATAGATTTTGTACTCATTCCTATTAAAAATCTTGCCAATTTTTGTGGTTTTGTGGTTACCACCAGAGACTCAGGAAGCCAAGAGATGGTTGTAGCTGTGGCTTTGAGGTAAAATTTCTGAGCACATCTAGCTGGGCTAGACTCCCACGACTTCTACTTACCCAGAATTTTGTCCATTTCCCTAAAATTCTTGCTGTCTTAGTGGTACATACAATCTGTCACATATTCCAAATTGAATTAGAGTTGTTGTCACTTAGAATGCACATGATCCATTGTAATAATATCAAGTCCATTGCAATAATATCAAGAGGTTTGTATTTTATGCTGACCCCTGCAAGTACCAGGTACAAATTCTGCACACTGGTTCCTGTTGCTCCAAACACCTTGTGAGGAAAAGAAGGCAGCCTCTGAATATCAGATAGTTTTAAGAGGGGGCTTCACAATATTTCTTAATTCCTATTGGGAATTTGTCTAAGTCAAGTGTTATGTTTTAGTCTCCTGTATGTGTGGATGAGGTAGAGAAAATGTATAAACTTACTGACTTTTCCCAATATTTTACTATGAAAACACTCAAACATACAGCCTAATGGAGAACACTGTACAGTGAATAGTCATATACCCACCAGGTAGATTCTACTGCTAACACTTTACTATAGTTGCATTGTCAATATCTCTATCCATCCATCTGTCCATAATTCTATCATATTTTTGATACAATAAAAGTAAATCACAGAAATCAGTATATTTACTCTTAAATACTTCAAATTTAGTTATTTTAATAATTTAGTAACAATTGATAATACTTGTTGAGCACTAACTACATTCCAGGCGCTTAGCTAAGCATTTTATAGATATTATTACCTCATTTCTGCTTCACAATGATCCACAAAGGTAAAACTATTTCATTTACTTATTATCTACACTTAAATTATGAGGTTTGAACTCAGGTGTGTATGACTCTAACATCTACATATATAAAAAGCTAATATGCAAAGTGTCCCCCCGGGAGTTCGACAGGGAGTTTGATCGCTCACTATGACATGCACTGACCACCAGGGGGTGGCGCAGAATGAAGGAAGGCCCTGGCTGGCAGCCGGCAGCCGGCAGCTGGGGAAGGAAGGCCCTGGCTGACAGCCGGAAGGCCTAGGGACCCTACCCGTTCACGAATTTCGTGCATTGGGCTTCTAGTACTTCAATAAACACAAAACTCCTGTCAAATATCAGACAGCATCACATGGCATAGTTAGGTCACAAAACCCCAAACCAGGTATAGGATAAGGTTGATCTTAGTCTGGTAATAGGTTGATCATCAAGGTCTGGGATGGATACAGCCAAGACCTCAGTTGGAAATGCGGTAAAGAGAAAAGGTAAGAAAGGTATAGTAAGAGGCAGAGTCCCAAGGAATCTGAGGCCATGATTAGCAGAGGCTGGTGCAGAGCAAAGGCTAGGAAATCAGGTTGTATGTCGGAAGTATGGGCAAGAGACAGGTCTCCCAGTATCCTTTGTTCTCTCTGCTCCACTCATCTTGAAGTTCCGATAAGCTGTGCCATAAATCTTAAACTGACATTTATAAGTGGGGCAAGTAATGCCATCATTTTGATCAATAGACATGTATCAAGTTCAAAATGCCAGATCAGAAAAGCAAAAGACTTGTCCTTAGAAATCAACCATTCTGTGGGAAGAAGATTCCCACATGTTAGAGAAAGTTACAGCTGTCTACATACTCAGAGAGCAACCCTCCAGCTACCCCTGCATTTTCCTAATCTTGCAGTTATGTGGATTCCTATGAAACTGGTTCTGAAAAGTGGTCTGTGAGTGGAAGTGTGTCATTTCCAGGCTGGCATGGTTAGGAGCAGGGGTCCTCAAACTTTTAAACAGGGGGCCAGTTCACTGTCCCTCAGACCATTGGAGGGCCGGACTATAGTTTAAAAAAAAACTATGAACAAATTCCTATGCACACAGCAGTGGCAAAAACACCTGGCGGGCCTGACAAATGTTTTCGGAGGGCCGCATGTGGCCCGTGGGCCGTAGTTTGAGGACCCCTGGTTAGGAGTTAACCTGGGACTGTCCATCACACTTTCCCCTGCCACACCCCTCACATAAGCCCACAAAAAGGAAAGAGCCAGAATCCCCAAGTCACTGCTTGACATGGACTGCTTGGGAGAGTTGACAAACTCTCAAGCAGTCTTCATGTGAATAAAAAATAAGCTCTTAAATTTTAAGCCACTGACATTTGGAAGTGGCTTAAATTAGAAAAATTAGCTCATCTTAATTAGTGCACTCTAACAAAAGAATGTATGGTGAAAGTCAAGAGGTGAGAGTGAGCTGTGGAGTAGAGAAGGAACACTTTATAATAAGCTAGGGATGAAAAGACAAGAAGGGTTTGGACAAATAGATGGAAAGAAGGAGGGAATGTCAGCTGGGAGGACAGAAGGAGAAAAGGCACAGAGGTTGTAACATACTCAGTGTTTGCTGTGTATGTTGAGTGTCATGAAGCCCCACGTGAAGGTGCTTATTTACTATTAAACATACAGAGAGTGATTCCATGGTCTCCCTTAGGGCTGAGTTCTCCATCCTCAAACTTCTCCATTCAAAATTCTTACTTTGAATCCAGTCTGTCTTTTGTAACATAAGGTCTTCTTGTTCTTGGAATAAAAAACACAGTTGCTCCCTATCACCCATAAAATATTGCTTCATTAACTTGAAGACTGTAATTAACTACATATCAGCCTTCTGGCTCCAGGCAAATATCCATAATTCCTTTAGTCTTTCCTCACAGTCTGCTTCTAACCTGTTAATCATTTTTTCCTGCCCTCTTGCCATCATCAGTGGAAGGAAAAAAGCCCTTTAAGTAGAAGCTAATCACCCATTTCACTCTATTAGGCACTTTACTGATGCTCTCACATTAGACTATACCAGATACAGATACACACTCAAACATACACACACATGCACTCACATCCTGTGTTTATGAAAATTTTTAAAAGATAGATTAATTGTCTATGCAAGCAGGGAGAGAGATTATTTATTTCACAAATGATTTAACATGATCATTTTAAATAACAAACTCCCTTAGGTACCTTTAAAACAGATTTAATGTGTCCCCCTCTAAAAATGCTTACAATTGTTTATTTTATGAAGGAGCTGGCTGCAAACGGAAGTCTGTTTGTACAAAGAGTTTCCTGCCTTCTGAAATAAATATTATGAAATATAGTTGTAGAAAAATAAACAAATGAAAATATGGGAAAAGGCCTCAGTCTGCTAAGTGTGGTGGGATATGTTTGGAGAAAGGGGATGAAAGGTGCTGTTGGGGAAAGAGGAGTGATCTGGACTGAAGAAGGGGGTTTGCTCCTCTCATAAAAAGGAAGATGAGTGAATAACTGAGGTGGAGGCCAGTGGGAAGGGAGAAGAGTACTCTATACAAACATATGGCCATCACCATGCATTGTTTAGTATAGTGTGTTAGTCAGTGCAAGCTAGTTTGTGCTGCAGTAACAAACTCCTGGCCTGCAGGAGTCTTGACCCTACGTGGCAATTAGATCCAAGGGCTTTTTAGCATCCAGGTATAGTGTACTTAAGAATCAATTGATAAGTGTATTACCACTCCTGTGACTCTTGAGTAGGTCTGTAGTGGGCCCAGGGATTAACAGTTTAACAAAATTCTAGGTGACTCCCTGGCTGGTACCCAAGGGAACAGAAGGATACACAGGAGCAAGAACCAACAAAGCAGCTTGTGGCTGTAGTACTTGTCTTGAGGATGAAAAAAACGGCCTCATTGTACCTGGGAGGACAGGGATGGTTCCAGCAGCAATGGTAGTAAAGGAAATAAGTCTTAGGAAGGAGACAGGGGTAAACTTTTCTCGAAATGGCACATGAGGCAGTGGCTCACCTATAGACTACAAACTCCTAGAGCATCCTCCAGAAATTCTGTTTCTTTGTTATGGGGTGAGGCCACAACATTAGTAACAAAGAAACAGAATTTCTGGAGGATGAGGCCCAGAAATCAGGATTTTAAAAAGATTCCCAGGTGATTCTAATGTGCAGCCAAGGTTGAGAACCACTGTCCTAGAGGATGGAAGAGATGGGCCTGGGTCACTATGATTTCTCAACATCTACCACAGTATCCAGCACATAATAAGTGCTCAATAAACATTGCTAACTTGAAGTGAAAATAACTCAGCGACCTGAAAGCTGTGGGTAAATGTGAAAACAGGAGGAAATGGCAGAGGAAGAAACTTGCAGAGGATGGATGTTCCAATAATTCTGTGAGTAGAACGAGTTGTGGAATAATTTTTGCTTTTGGGTGCTTGTTTCTATCAGCAAGTCTAGAATGGCCCAAAAGAAAACACTTTTCACAAGGGCCAGAAGGACCAGATCGTGTTCTGATTTTAGGAGAAAAATTGGAAAAGTGAGTTTTGCCAGTTGCTTAAACGAATGATTTATCTGGCATAGACCTGATGTGAAGTTCCCTCAACTATCCTGGGTCCTGATCAACTCTGGGTTCTACAGGAACCCCACTTTCCAGGTGATAAACCATATGGCTCTAGATTTGTCCTTTTTAAAGGTTACTTATGCCAAAGAATTTGGTCACCCATCCCCAAAATAACCGATGAGGAAGTGGATAAATCTAGTGGCCAATACATAATTCCATTAAAGATTGGAACCAAAAAAACTCTAAAATATGATTATTTAACCCAAACATCCCACTGTTATCTGATTAACTGCTTTATGTACATTCAAGAATTGAGCTGAGCTTCTGCGACTTTCTCTGTGGAGACATTTTTTGCCTTTTCAGTCCTGACATTCATGAAAGCAGAGGCCATCCATTTTACTGAATGCATAATGCGTAGAAGGCAGTAAGGTTGAATGAAAAACGCAAGACCATCCACTCTTAAACCACACATAAATCTCAGCCTTAGGCTCGCATGATTACTTATTCCTCTCATTTGGGCTTGTTAAGTAATTACTACGTAAATTATTAGGATAATGTAATATGCATGACTTTAAGGAATGACAAATTGGAGCTAACTTTCTTAATTTGTTGCCATAGTTACATTTCTAGGAATTCTAAATTGTTCCTCATACCCTGTATAAATTACTGCTGCCCTGCTATTTGTTTAGCTATGATTGGCTAGACCATAATTGCATGTCAGTAAAAGGACTCCAAGTCCACTATGGAAAGCCTTGCCTTGATTTCTCCTTCAGGGTCCAGCAAGCACAGAGTCCAGGTGGATACAGGGTGTGAGTGGCCTCATTCAGAAGGTAGGAAGGCCTTGAAAAGAAAACCAGGATGGGGCAGCCCATCTCTATCTAGACAGCGGTACTCAACCTGTGGGTCGCGACCCCTTTGGGTGTCGAACGACCCTTTCACAGGGGTCGCCTAAGACCATCGGAAAACACATATATAATTACATATTGTTTTTGTGATTGATCACTATGCTTTAATTATGTTCAATCATGAGGAACTGTATTAAAGGGTCACGGCATTAGGAAGGTTGAGAACCACAGACTAGCACTACCTTTTTTCCTCTTGGTTACTAGTTGGCATTTACTAACCATAAAAACTAAAGAAAGATGATCTCTGCCATATTGGATTGATCTTAAGGAAAAGTTTGAGTATCATTTTTATTTTCCATAAAATATTAAAAAATCTATTAGTCAAGTCTGTGCCTAGCCCTAGAGGGTTAGACCAGACAGAAGACAAGGGAATGTGCTAGAATGGGGTTGTCTGACTATCCATCTGTGGACGGCAAGACTAATTTTTCTCACCACACTTCTTGTCCGTTCTATCTTTTCAAGGATGGGAAAAGATATATGAGTTATTATGGATCAAATGAAAACAAAAGCAAGAGTGAGGAAAGTAATTTGAAACAGCAGAACTCAATGTGAAAGGCCCTAGAAACAGTAGACTTCAAGGAAAAAATGCATTAAATATTATAAAAGGACATTTTATTTTGGTAGTAGGTATAACATTTGAGATCATTAAAATATGCTTTTTAAAAAACACAGCTATTAGAAATAGCAAAAGTTAACAGAAAACAATTAGTGTGAGAGAAAACATAATTCCTTAAGGATCTATCTCTTTTAATGATTAAATGTTTGAATAATTA
>NW_005871093.1:4163751-4250983 GCF_000147115.1 Myotis lucifugus | reverse complement strand
TCTTTTAAATCTAAGCTACAGACAATCCACCTCCTTATTAAGCATGTACCAGGCCTTGAAGGAAACTAATAAATTTTCAAAAGCAGAAGTTGTAGGGTTCATATTTCTGATTACAAAGCAAATAATAACAATGATGATTATAAAAGCTTAAAATGCCCACTTACATGGAAATTAAAAACTGTAATAAGGTTTTGAGTCAAAGAGGAAATCACAACCATAATTATAGGTCATTTAAAAAATAATGACAATAAAACAATGCCTTTCAACTCTCATGGGATGCAGTTAAAGTAGAAGTGAGAGATAAATGTGTACATCCATGTACTTATATTTTAACAAGAAAGGATGTAAATAAACTAATTTTTGCTTCAATTGAAGAAATGTTCTAATGTCCAGTTCAAGCAATCAGAAACTCCCCTTCTGGGCAAGGAGGTCTGGGGGAGGAAAGAAGGAAAAGGGTCGAGAGCCAGGGCTAGAATCTAACTGCTTTCTGTAATTGGTCCACAGAGTCTGCAAAGATGAGTGTAAGGGAGGAGTAGGGAAATCTCAGATTGTTTACTTAAAACCCCTGGTCCTTTATGTTTGCCCAACAAAACCCCTGCTTCTCTCACTTCTTTATTCAGTGGGAACTTTCTGTCTTTTTGCTTCTCTTCCTACTACACATGCCAGGCTGAGGGAGGGTTATTCAGGGGGGCTTCCAATCTGACTAACTGCCCAATGTGTGTACACTCACATTCCAGAACAACCTGTAATTACAATTAATAGTAGACACCAACCCCAGGCACAATTAATTCAAGCAAAGAGGCATATCTAGCTGATGAGCCTTTCTAAGATGACAAATGGATTTAAGTAAATTAATGCTTGTAAAGTGCAGTACCTCCTAGCTGCACATCCCAAATGCTCAACGAATATTAACTATCAGACCACGATTTTTCATTTCATATATTTGTGTATATAGAAAACTGTAAAGCTATTACAGTTAATAATAGAGTTCAGTAAGGTGACCACATAAAAAGCAAGTAGACAAAAATAAGTATATTTACTATCATCTACCAATATGCTTAAAGATAGAGTGAGAAAATCTCTCTTTCTCTCTCTCTCTCTCTGATCCAACAATATCTCGAGGCACATACATATAGGAGAACATCGGTTGAAATATTTGGAACTAAACACATTCCAACACTTTGTGGAGAAAATCCTATCCAGGGAAGTTGAAAAAATGAAACAAAGCAGAATAGAGCAAAGAAAAACTTAGTAGCAAATATAATATGAAATGTGTAAGACCTATAGGAAGAGAAATATAAAACTTTACTGAGAAAAATACTAATGAATAATGGAAAAAGATAATATGTCTCTTGATTAGAAGACTGAATATTCTAAAAAGTAAATTATCCTCAATTTAAGGTGCATTTAAGCATAATACAAGAAAAATATTAATGGGATTTTTTTGGGGAGAACTTTAGGATCATGATTTTAAAGTTTATCTGAAAAAAATAAAAAAATTATTTAACATTAGAAAATGCAAATTAAAACCTGAACACCTACATAACAGCTAAAATAAAAGAAATAATTGCCCTGATCGATGTGGTTCAGTTGGTTGGGCATTGTCCATTGCACGGAAGGGTTGATGGTTGGATTCCTGTTCAGAGCACATGCCCCAGTAGAAGCCATGCAGGAGGCAACCAATGGATGTCTCTCTCTCTCTCTCTCTCTCTCTCCCTCTTCCTCTCTCTGTGTCAAGGATACATATGTACTGCCAGGAAGCTGTTCAGAATAGGTATCAATTCATATTCCCATCAGCTGTTTGGAGAACTCAGATATCATCATACACCACCCAGCATTATCATCTATAATTTATTTCTTCATCCATTTAATAGGCAAAATAATGATCTCTTTGTTGTTTTAATTTTTATTTTTAAATTATTTATCCTATTTTGAAATAATTGTAGATTCACACAGAAGGTATAAGAAATAATGCTGAGAGATCCCATGTGCTCTTTCCTCCATATTACCCAATGGTAGCATCTTACAAGTCAATATCGTCATTGCTATTGATGTAGTCAAGATACAGAACATATTCATCACCACAAGGATCCCTCATGTGTCCTTTTATTGACACCCTCACTCCCCATTCCTCCCATCTCTGTGTCCATCACCCCTGGAAATCACTAATATAATCTCCATTTCTATAATTTTGTCTTTTCAAGTTTTATGTAAATGGAATTCTAGAATATGTGACCTTTTGGGAATTGTGCCGCGCCAGCACAGCCAAGGGTGATCCTGAGTGGGGGGGTGAAAGGATTGAGAAAAGACAGGCAAGAGAATGAAAGCTGGGTCTCGGTGGGACGCTGATCCCTGGTGAGGAGACAGCGCCAGCGCCCACAAGCCGTGTCTTTATTTTATAGCAGATGCCACGAGGCAAAGTAGGGGCGTGATCAAGTTGTTTACAGCATTCTCGTGAGATTCAACCCTACTCAACTACATGCACCTGAGCTCTGTCACAAGGCACGTGGGGTCACGTGTTTGGACCATAGGTTCAAGCTTACAACTATAGCTGTTGGCTATAATTGTGCTGGGAGGGCCCTGCCCTTCCAGCTGGGACTTGCACGTTGCAATGAGAGGACCCTGTCCTTTCATTAGTCCGAGGCTTGAACCTGGCCAAAACACTGTACCCGCGCCCCACAGGGAATTAGCTTTTTCTACTCAGCATCATTCTCTAGAGATTCACTCAGGTTGTTGTATCAAGAGCTTGTTCCTTTTCATTGCTGAGTAGTATGCCAAGTATGGACCATTATGTAAATGGAAGCACTTTTTAGTATTTTCTAATTTTGTAAAATAAAAACGATCCCTTCCAGGATCAGAAGGAGAAGCAAGCCTCCATTACATGAATGGGGAGTGACCAAGGAAGATTGCGAGTTGGAGGGGTCTCCTTCTGGGTCAGCCAAAGCCACTCCTTCCACAACACCCATGGCCTTAGCTCTCCCTCTGGAGCTACACTGTCTTAACTGCTCTCTCATGAAAATGGTCCTCAGATGTCTGAACAAAGCTATTATGACCCAGGTGATGGGTTGATTTATGTCCCCCATTACCGCAAATGTGACCTAACTTAAAAGTAGGTTATTGCAGCTATAATTAGTTAAGAGGAGGTCATACTGGAGTCTAGTGGGCTCCTAATCCAATGACCAGTGACCATACAGAAGAGGGAAGGTGCTGTGACAAGAGAGATACAGAGAGAACGCCATGAGGAGATGGAGGCTGATACTGAAGTGATACAGCCGAATAACGAGAAACATCTGGGAAAGACTCTCCTGTGGATCCTTTGGAGGGAGCGTGAGCCTGCTGACACTGATTTTGAACTTCTAGTTGCTATAGCTGCGAGAGAACACATTTCTGTGGGTTTGAGCCACCCACTTTGTGGCACTTGTTACGGCAGCCCCAGGAAACTAATACACCCAGTCTGCTCATCTCTTCCTCAGACTTCTCGCCCCATGGCCCTTCATCTATTTTTAACTTTAAAAAACATTTTTTTCCCCAAGGAGAGCATACAGGACCTGATGGTTTTTTGCATTGGACTGTTTCCAGATCTCCTCCTCCTCCTGATCATCTTCTGGGTTCTCTGAAATTCCTCAGGGTTCCCCTGCAGGCTGTTTCCCAGCCAAGACCTGGGGCAGGAAAGGGCTGTTGAATGGATACACAGGCCCCTGAGCCATGCAGCCACCCAGCTTGGCCCTTGGCCAGTCCAGCAGTCACAGGGCCTCCTGCTCTGACCTCTGACCTGCGGAGTCATAGTGGAACAAGTGCCTGGGGCTTCTGGGAAAGCCACAGGGAGGAGCATGGCCTCAAGCACGTGTGGTATTTCAGCATTGCCAGGCCCAGCGTGGTTGTATGTGGGGTCATCTTTTGTTCCCTCTGCAGCCTGTGAGCCCGCCTGAAGGAGGTAACAGCAGCTCCATGACCCCCACAGACGCTGTGGGGTCAGGGCCACGAGAAAGAACTGCTCTAACACCTGGCTCATTACAGGGCTTAGAAGTCAGATCCAGTGCATTAGAAAGGCTGCTCTGCTACCCACTTCCGCCCAGTGTTAGAAACCAGAAATCAATAAATACCTTTCTATGGCAGACTGTGGCACGGGGTGGGCTGGCCAAGAAAATGATGTCCAAAGATGTGGCGATGAAAGAGCATCCTGCTTGGTTTGAGGCCCTCTGATCCTCTGCGCCTGATCTCTGAACCTTGCAGCTCCGGGGCCAATCAAAGGGAGGCTCATCCAGGGAGGACGTGGTGGGAGAGGTCACAGCCTGCTGGGGGCGGGAGCAGGACCATAGACCCAGCTGGAATCGTTTGGGAATTTGAAAGGAACTCCGTTAATGCAGTGGAGCTGGGCTGGAGCTCCAGGTACAGTTCATCCCCACAGCAAACCTCTGCGTTAGCCCCCACGGGAGAAGGGGCTGCGGGAGCCAGGCTTTGACCAATATAGGTCATTAGCAGAGTAACTTGGGGTGGGGTCCTGGCATCTTATATTTAGTCAAATCCTCAAGTGTCACTTCTGTGGCCAGCCCAGCAGACCTCTGCAGTTATTATTATTTTTTTAATGTGCCCAATATGGATGTGTTCCTAAATGTGATCTGTTCCAGGAATAGCAAGGGAGGTGCTGCAATGAATGGTGTTCTTTAGAGACTGTTTTCCTGAGGCAGACAGGGTCTGTAAGGAACTGAATGACCAGGGGCGTCAGGGAGGGAGAAAAAGGCCTCAGAGGGTGAGACAGGAGCAGAGACGGGGAGATGTGAATGTGACCCCTGCACGCAGGGGGACTTCTGGCTACAGGAGAAATGGAATGGCTGGGCAGTGTCCAATGACTAGCCTCACTTCAGCTCTGCCACTGGCACCCGGGGCCATCCATCCCGAGCACATCCCTGAGCCACCTGTGGCTGGCACACCCACAGGGCGGCCTGTTCTGGGCTTTCTAGCATTGACAGCCGAGGTCTCCCTTCCAACTGGAGTAGCGTCCTTATAGGTGGTTTCTGCTTCAACCTACAGCCGTCCCTGTTTAATTCATTCTCTTGAACTCTTTTACTTTTTCCTATTCACAAATCCACTCCCACCAAACCTTCTGTAGGATTAGTAGGCTTGCTGAATATTTATATCCTTATGGACATAAATATTCAGCAAACATTATGTTCATTTATTTGTCACCTCATCCTATGTGACTCAAGCTCTTATCAGCTTCCTGGCTCTGTGTAGCAGGAGCAGAGCAGAGTCTCTCCTGGTTGCACAAGGAACAATTTTACCTCTTTTCCTGAAGTCTAGGAGCTGGGTTGTATCCCTGCCCTTTGGGGTCCCAACTTTTACCCAATGGGCTAGTTAAAACTTTCCTTCCACTTAAGAAATAGGATTCTTCCTAAGATACATTTCTCCATATTTTTATATATGAAAAGCTGATTTGAAATATATGTGTTCTGAGATACAACTTGCAGAGTGGCATGATTGGCGCCAGCAGGGAACTGGCAGAAGCATGTTACATTCTAGGAAGATGGTCAGGGGTCCAGATGGGAAGTGAGTTGGGAGCAATAGAGCTGGGACTTGCCATTTTCATTATTCAGTTCAAAGAAGAAACACAGGGAGCTCAATTCTAATCTCGCCAGAGATCTGCACGCAAGGACCAAGACCAGAGTCCTACAGCTGTTAAGAAGAGATGTCTGATACCAAAGTTAAGATATTTGTTGCCCTGACTGCATTTATGGCTGCTATAACAAATTACCACGAAGATAGTGAATTAAAGAAACACAAATGTATTATCTTACATTTCTGGAGGTTAGAAGTCTGGAATGGGTATTAACTGGGTTAAAATCAAGGTGTGGGTGGGGCTGTGACTTTTGTGGAGGCTCTAAAGGAGAATCCGTTTTCTTGGTTTTTCCAGCTTCAGAGGATGTCCACATTCCATGGATTATGGCCTCTTCCTTCATCTCCCAAGCCAGCAAGTCAATTAAGTCTCATATCACATCATTCTGACAGTGCCTCCCTCTTCTACATCTAAGTAATGCAGGATAATCTTCCCGTCCAAGGTCAGCTAAACAGTAACCTTAATTCCATCTGTTTCCTTAATCCCCTTTGCTACATAACGAGACAGATTCTCAGCTTCCAGGGATTAGGATGTGAACATCTTGCGGGTGGGAGGTTGTTGTCTCCCATATGCCCTAGGAAATAAGCTTCCTTCCGTTTCTCTAGACCTGCACTGTCTAATATGATGGCCACTAGGCACATGTGGCTACTGAATCCTAGAAATGGGGCTAGTCCAAATTGAGATGTCTTTTCAATGTAAAATATACACTCAATTTAGAAGACTTAAGATAAAATGAGAAATGTAAGTATCTCATTACTAATCCTATATAATAAAACCCTAATATGCAAATCGACAGAACATTGGAATGACCAGTTGCTATGACGTGCACTGACCACCAGGGGGCAGACGCTCAATGCAGGAACTGCCCCCTGGTGGTCAGTGCGCTCCCACAGGGGGAGCGCTGCTCATCCAGAAGCCAGGCTCATAGCTGGTGAACACAGCGGTGGTGGTGGGAGCCTCTCCCACCTCTGCAGCAGTGCTAAGAATGTCCGAATGCCAGGGAGCAGGCCTAAGCCTTCAGTTGGACATCCCCCCAGGGCTTCCAGACTGCAAGAGGGCACAGTCCAGGCTGAGGGAACCCCCCGAGTGCACGAATTTTGTGCAGCAGGCCTCTAGTTTTAGATATATTGGGTTAAATAAAATACACCATTAAAACAAATTTTACCTTTTTCAAAACTTTTCGTTAATGTGGCTATGAGAAAATTTAAAATTACATATGTTGTAGCTCACCTTTTGTTTCTATGAAACAGCTCTGCTCCAAGACTTCAGTGAAATCTGGGGCATCCAAGCATTGAGTGGATATTTCAGAGAGTAAAGGGATCTTCAGCTTACAGCAGGGGGTGCTGTGAGGAACGGATATGCTCTGTGTGGAGATATAAGGTTGAACAGAGGAGGAAACTCACAGCTCAGGAGCCAGGCTGAGCGGAGCTGTGGCTTTCCAACTTCAAGGGCTGTTTGTGTGTGTGACAGAACTTTTTTCAGTTTTACTCAGAGTCTTGCAGGAGACTCTCAGGCCAACATCAGGGAAACTAGAACCGTCCCTTCTTGCTCCTCGCACTCCTACAAAGGCTTTGTTTCCTTAAGGCCAAGATAGTGGTCACCTCTGCTTCTTCAAATCCATCTCACCTGACCACTGCCCAGCCCCACCTGGCATATTTCAGCCTGTCTCAATCTGGTGTTCTTTCCCATTCAACTTCAGTCATGCTGCTTTCAGCAAACATTTACTGTGATCCTGAGGCCTTGGGCCAAACCAATTGAGTTTTTCTTCAAGCATATCATCCTGCCCTTGTCCAGAAATCTGCTTCTAATTTTCAGGGTCAATTCCCACCTGCTTCAGCTGTATGGATTCCCCAGAGAAGGTGTCTCTGCCAGGCCCCAGGCCAAACCTCAATGGATGCTGACATGCCCACAGGGAACCCGGGTGGCTAATGTAGCTTAACTTAGGCCTACCCAACACTTTGGCGAATTCTTAGCCTGGAAAGACAAGACCCTTACCTGTGGTCGAGGTGGCAGGCCCAAGACTTACCAACTGACCCTCCTTATCGCAAATCAGTGTGACATAAGAGCTTTATCACTCTACAAGGCCCCCCTTCCGAGCCCTGTCCTAAAAACCTGGCTGGCTTCAGATCAACTGGCTAATTACTTGTGCTGTAATGATCAACCTGCCTAATTTATCACTTCTTTGAACATTTAATTAGCCAGCAGTGCAAGACAATTAGGTTCTGAATTAGGATAAATTAAACTGCTAGCTTAGCAGCTCTAAGGACATGGAAACTATAACCAATTACATCTACAAAAAGCTTTGACAGGACTGTCAAAGAGAGCCATCCTAATGCATGATAACAGCCTGACGTGCCAAATATTCTGGAGACTCCGGCGGGGCCAGTTGTTTTAGCTCCGAAAACAGAGAGGGGAGGTGCACACCTTGAGACAACAAAATATCATCTTGGAGCAGGGCTTCAGGTCCTTTCCCCTCCCTAGAAGATGCTTGTAAGGTCTGGGGCAAGTGGTCATGTTATTAAGTTTAAAAGATCATCTAGAACTAGAAGTTTGGCAGCCTGTTCAATGGTCACACTTAGGATCATTTTTTTGCTACTTCAAAAATTATGGCTTGTACTCTAACATAGATATAGATGATATATGTCTACTGCCAGAGAGAAAGCCATATCTCATCTATTTCAACCTAGTAACTCTTGGATATTCACACCATGATGTTGTCATAGGAAGACTATATTATGGATAAAGCAAGATAGCAGAAGATTCCAAACCATATTGATTTTTAATGGGTTGTGATTTATTTTTTTAATTGCTAATTTAGGTTTCTACCATTTTTAAAAATGATTTTCCATGGCTTTTTGAAAGTTTTTTGCATTCTCTAGGCAGACATTGAACTAGACAGCAGCTGGGAAAGGCTTGGGACAGCAGCTCCCTGCCCCAGGTGTGAGGTTAAACTTTTGCTTTGACTGTGAGCAGCACCCAATTTGAGGTTAAACTTTGCTTCTGAGATTGCCTGATGTACATGGGGCTGCCCTGCTAGACAGGTTGGTTAGGACCAAAGAGAAGGGGAAATAAGAAGGCAGGAGGGCCCAGCCAGCATGGCTCAGTAGTTGAGCATTGATCTATGAACCGGGAGGTCAGGGTTCGATTCCCGGTCAGGGCACATGCCCGTGTTTCGGGCTCAGTTCCCCATGTAGGGCCTGCAGGAGGCAGCCAATCAATGACTCCCTCTCATCATTGATGTTTCTATTTCTCTCTCCCTCTCCGTTCCTCTCTGAAATCAATAAAAATATATTTTTAAAAAGGAGGGCTCTGGGCCATATCCCTTCTATTTTGGGGTTTTCTAAGAACCGGGAAGGGCCTGAGAGGCTCAGGAAACAAACTGCACCATAAACCAGGCTTTTAGCTTCTCGTGATTCTGTTCTCCCTTGTCTGTGATTTAGCACCTTTTGCAAAGCCTTGTGCACGTGACTCAGGTTTGGCAGACAGCTGCGCTATGAGTTATTAATGAGGAATTTGTGTATCTGGGGTTGGTGTCAGAGCCAGCAGCAAGAGCACCGCACAGCTCTGCTGGTCTGACCGCTCTGAGTCCATGTATTCTTCTAAATCCTCCCATTCGACTATGCCAGGGCTGGTTCCTGCTTGAACCCTGCCCACTGTACTAACTGTTGGGAACTTAGTCCAAGTTCCTCCTTTATCCTCTGCTCACTAGTAACAGGTGTTGGGTCCAAGCCCCTCTGCCTGAGGCTGGAGCTCTTAGGACACCAGGTCTTAGACGGAGAAGCCATGAGAGGTTGTGGGTATATAAGAATGAGTCTTTATTGCTGAAACTAATGGCCATATAGCCATCATACAAGAACAGTTCTCACAGCAAAGTCCATACAGTCAGGCAGCCGGACACCGCGTGGTGAACATATGTCTTTCCCATAAAGCAGCATCCGTCTCTGTACCCACAGCTATTATCTGAGCAGCCGCACGATGCCTCTTAGACTCACTGCCTCACCTGAGCTCTGTGGCTCAGCAGCTTCTCCTGTCTCTCCTGCCCAGCTGCTCTCTCTAGCAGACTTCTTCATACACTCCATCCTAGCTGCTCTCTGTCCATACTCCAGCCTACTAGCTGGTCAGTAACCTACTTTTATACTATTTAGACAAAGAAGGCTTCATGCCAATAGTTACATCAATCATATTGGCTATTGAAGGGCACAGTGTACCATGAGAGTGCTATAGCCTTGCAGCCACTCATGGTATCTTGGCCTTATTAGGATTCTCAGGCTCAGAGTCCTTGAACATCCTGTTTAGGCACATGCCCAGAGCGGCCTTTGGCCATTCTGGTGTATTGATAACAAGAAATCTGTGCTCCCACTGGCCTTGACTATCCGGGGACCTGGCATGGCTCCCACAGTTGGATTTTGTATTCCAGGAGTTCCCTGCACCCCCACTCTTCAATCACAGTGCCATCAGTGGTAACATGAAAGAGAGTGACAAGGAAAAGGGAATGTTAACATAAGAAGAATTGCCCAGTTCCCATGGCTTGGCTTGGCTTGCCATCTTCCCCTCCTCAAACTTTATTATCATCCAGAACTCATCCCTAGAACCCAGTCATGACTGCGACCACCGCAAACACAAAGCCACGTGCGCACACTGTGGCCAGTGGAATGAAGAAAATGCAATGCTTGGATGTGCACATGATTGAATGCAGCTTTCAGCAGCTGTGAGCCAAGTACTGTTCAGCCTCAGAGAAGGTGTTGTCAGGCTTCCAAACACCTGAGAAGAGGAGTGACAATAGAAGAAGATGTTTTCAGTGTGATCAAAGGGCAGTTAGATCACTCCAGGAAGAGAAGTGGTTGGCATGCTGTGAATGTTTGGAGGGAAGTGACAAGTGCAAATACAGGAAACCACCCAGCGAGGAAAAATTTCCTTACAAGCCAGAAACTGATTAAGCTAGAGGCAGCTTACAAGAGACAGTCAGGGCTGAGCGGCCCAGTTGACTGTCTCCAAAAGGCAGCTAAACCAAACAAGTCTTGAAAGTTGTATCAAGGCAGCTAAACCAAACAAGTCTTGAAAGTTGTATCAAGGAAATCAGCCAGACTCTTTCAAGAACTGTCTTTCCCATCCCCATTTGTAGGGTAAGGGTGATATTTCCTGCTCTGCCTCTCTCCCTATCTATGTTGGAAAGCAAATCCTATCCCAGACATTGTCAGCTACAGCAAATGAATTTTCTAAATCCTTATTGTGAAAGAGGATCGTGGTCACTTGAAATGTCTGGGACTTAAAGGAGCAAACAGCAGATTTAGCCTTAGGAAATTCTGCAAGGAACACAGGTTCATACTAAAGCTCCGAGGCCGGTGCCATAAGCTCCCCTCATCACCTTAGAAAATGTTTGCAAGTATGCATTTCGTTGACGTATTTAGAGGAAATTAGTCTAGTCTACATGGTTTCTCCAAATTGCATCAGATCATTGCGCCATTAGAAATGCCCCAATTAAGGGAAGGAAAGAGGTTCCTGTAGGATCACTATCTGTACATATTAGCCCGAGGCTTTCAAATTAGAGACTAACTCGCAGGTCCCTGTTACCATGAGAACCACAGCATTTCTCCGGCTGTTAAAATTATTAACTCAAAGAACATGCATCTTCTTAAACTCTGCCTGTTATTTATCTACTGCTCCATGGCTTGACTGTGCCTAGAGTGAACTCTATTAATCACCAGTTGAAAAAGTGCAGGGACTGCCAGAGAGAGCAGCCGTGCCTTTCCTCCTGTCGGGAGTGGCAAGCGGTGGCAATTCATTTCCCCACGGCATGCCATCTCTCTTAGGGGGCAGGGAAGAGGAAGGACTGAGAGGCCCTGGAGTGAAGACATTCTGCAGGGGCCTGACATGCTGCTCAGAGATGAGCAAGACCGGCTATCTGTGGCTTCCACGCCCTCTCTTCAGGCCCAGGGGACACTGATCAGTGACCATAGGCCTCCATCTGCTTGCCAGGTGACCCTGTCCTGGGCCAACTCCCTGCCTAAAAGCAAAGGCCAGTGATAGTGACCTAGAACGTGTGCATCACCTTATACTGTATGGAATGCTTTCGGAGCCTTTAACTCTTTTAATCTCCCATGAACTATGCATTATTATTCCCATTTTACAGAATTAAAAAAACTGAGGCTTGGAGAAATTCTATAACTTGCTCAAGAAACCAAACCAGCAGGTGGAGAAACTAGGCTTCAAAGTGAGCTATTCTGTTTTAAAATCCCATGCTCCCTATACAAAAACCTACACATGGATGTTTATAGCAGCTTTGTTCGCTATTGCTCAAACTTGGAAGCAACCAAGACATCCTTCAGAAGGTGAATGGATAAATAAACTTTGGGACATCCAGACAGTGAAATATAACTCAGCACTAAAAGTAAATGAGTTATCAAGCCATGAAAAGATGTAGAGAAATATTAAATGTATATTACTAAGTAAAATAAGCCAATCTGTAAAGGCTACATACTGTATGATTCCAACCATAGAACATTTATTATACATTCATCCAAATCCATAGAATGTACAACACCAATCATGAACTCTGATGTAAAATGTGGACTTTGTGCCATAATGACCTATCAGTGTAAGTTCATTGATTTTAGCAAATGTCCCGCTCTGCTGAGAGACATTGATGATGAGGTAGGCTGTGCATGTGTGAGGGTGGGGGTTGATGAAAGATCTCTGTACTTTCCTTTTAATTTTGCTGCGAATCTAGAACATCTCTAAAAAGAATAAAGTCTTTAAAAAAAAATCCTAGGCTTTCTCCTTGTTATCACCCTGCAGGAGAAGCAAGGCTGTTGACATTTAAGAAGATGGAAGAGGGTGGATATTCATCAGACACTGTGGTGGGAAAAGCCGAGCAGGCAAAACAAGGCGTCAGAAGTCGGTGGAGGCTGCGGGGGTTCGCAGCCTCCTCAGCAAAGGCCTGGCTGTGCGGCCACCCCTGCTCAGTGTGGCTGTCGTCATTGTTTCTCAAGTCTCACAACCCCTCACAGTGTGCTCTGCCTGGAACCGACTCTTTCTTTGAAGCAACTTGTGTATTAAAGTCTAACCTGCATGTGGAGAGGTGCACACGTCATGCATGTGCAGTGTGATGTGGTCTCACAAGCAAACGCACCATGCTCCCAGATCAAAGCGGAATCCTACTGGCACCCTGGAGCCCTGTCATATCTTTTGTCAGTCACTATTTCTACTCTGATTTCTAATACCACATGTTAGTTTTGACTTGTTTCTGACCTTTAAGGAAATGGAGCCCCACAGTATGTCTTCCTTTTAGCCTTCTGTTTTGCTCAGCGTCATGCTTGTCAGCTCCATCCATCTTTCGTGTCGCTGTCCATTCTCTTTGCTGCCTAGTGTTCCCATAGACAAATAAACCACAAGCACTTTTAGCTTCTGTGTTTGTTCATTTGAGTAGTTTCCAGTTTGAGATGCAAATGGATCATGTTGGTGAAAGCATCCTTTTGTGTGTTTTGGGGAATATATGCATATTTCTTTGGGGTATATACTTAGGAATGAAATTTCTGGCTCATGAAAATGCATATATTCAGCTCTAGTAGTTTAACAATAAAGTCTTTTGGGGCCTTGCTATATATTTGTGTAAATTAAGATACATTTGTAAGTACTGTTGTGAATTGGTCTGTGTTTTGTGTGTCATAGGATATTAAAATGGGACAGTTTGTGTCAGCTGAAGCCCCAAAGACCAAGAACAAAACCATAGGTGGCCAGCACTTTGCATTCCCGAGTGAGGTTCCACACCATGTGAGAATGGTCTAGAACAGTGGTCGGCAAACTGCGGCTCGCGAGCCACATGCAGCTCTTTGGCCCCTTGAGTGTGGCCATGAAGTTTCAATTGCACTGTACATGCGCGCCCGCATGTGGCATTTTGTGGAAGAGCCACACTTAAGGGACCGCAGTTTGCCGACCACTGGTCTAGAACCTTAAAGGTGGCTGATACCAGGTCCCGTGCCTCTTAGCCCAACGCTCACAGGAGGGTCTCATGGGGTGGAGGTGAAAGAGTCCAGGACAGGGTTGAGTGAGTCTAGTCCCCAGTTCCATGGAGAATGGGTGGGGTGTTTATGAAGAGGATCCAAAGGGAGGTTGTGGGGAGCCGCTACAGTGTTTTGGACAGGTTTAAGCCTTGGACTGATGAGAGGGCACAGTCCTCTCATTGCCATGTGCAAGTCCCAGCTTGGAAGGCAGGGCCCTCCCAGCACAATTATAGCCAACAGCTATAGTTGTAAGCTTCAACCTATGGTCCAAACACCTGGCCCCACATGCCTGAGTAATATGGGCTTGTTAGAGTTCAGGTGCATGTAGTTGAGTAGGATTGAAACCCACGAGAATGTTGTAAACATCTTGACCACGCCCTTACTTTGCCTCGTGGAATCTGGCTATAAAATAAAGACACAGCTTGTGGGCGTTGGTGCTGTCTCTCCATCCGGGAGCAGTGTCCCACCCAGACCCAGCTCATTCTCTTGTCTGTCTTTTCTCCATCCTTCACCGCCCCCTCTCAGGGTCACTGAACCAAGCTGAGCTGGCATGGCACATAAGGCCGTGCCGTGCCGGCTCCCCACAGGAGGTCACCCCTCGGGAGGCTCCTTATGGGTCTCCTGGAGTGCAGTGTCTCAGGTGGCTGAGCGTGAAGAGAAGTGGCCACACTGGAAGCTGACCACCTGTCCTGAGAGCAGGGCAGAGGCGCGGGTTTCCTTGAAGTGGTGGGAGGCCCTGGGAAGCAGACCCTCCTGAGAGAGGGGTAATTTCAGCAGAAGGAAGCTTGGGGGTGGGGTTGGCTATAAACTGTCTGCTGAAGGGGTCCCTGCTCTGCTAAGGGAATAGAATCAGGTGGGTCCCCAGGGGGAGCTCAAGGGACCCACAAATGATCCGTGAGAAGAGGTGTCAGTAAATGTCTGTGATGGGCATTGGAGACCGTCAGGCAACACAGGGGCTCTGGCAGGACTGATCAGAGCCCCGTTTCTCAAGCAGAAGGAGCCAAAGGCAGCCTGTGGACGGCAGAGGGAAAATAGCATCACCTGGCAGGGAAATGGAGAAGTCACAGGCTGCTACTGTGCTGCAGCCCCTCCCAACTTTCCATCATGAAGCAAATACACCTGGAGCACAGAAAAGTTCAATTTTATACACAGTTTGGAGTTTGGACTTACATCCTTCTGGCATATTAACTATTGAAATGAGATTACTCTTGGGACCAATGGCAGCCATAGGATTTTTAACCTGAACAATTTGAGGAATCTTAGCTCTCCAAGAGCAGGGCAGCTGGAACTGGGCGTGGGATAGAGGATGAGTATATATCCAGGCAGCTGTGTCATGATGCAGGGCAATGCTGGAGGCCTTGGGATGGGAAAATGATAATAGAGTCACCAGAGGGTACAGAGGAGCCTCATCCTCAGGGCAGGGTGTAAAGTTTGGTTCTCATTCTCCACTTGGGAGGGAGACATCTTCTACACCATCCAGAGCATGTACACCCTCACTTGTCCTGAACCCCCCTCACTGTGGGGTTCTCAATGCCCTGGGACACTTCCAGGTGAATGTTCTGGGGCTGTAGGAGAAAAAGTCCAAGTGACTCAGGAAGTTCAGTTGCAACTCTCTGGCAGCTAGACACACTTAGGGAGCCCACCGTGGCTGAGTTCCTTGGCTTGCACTCAACAGGGACTTTCAGTTTTGAACTGTGAACTTGAAAAAGATGAGTAAAAGCAGTAATTTCCAATCTGTGTGCCACAGACCACTGGGGCAGAGGTGAGGGATGGGCTGTGCTCAGAGTTAGAACAAAAAGTCCAGATATTTCTATCCATCTTGAGATGAAACATTGCCAGTAAACCAACTCAGAAAAAGATGGTATTGTGAATGGTATTCAACAAATGTCTAATAAGACGCAGATTCTTCAAATGCATTACTGGCTTTTTCATAATAACACAGCACCATTATGCAATTCTCAGTGGCAAATATTATCATGTGAGGATTCGGTGCTTTCTTATTTTTTGTTGCCTTAAAGAGATATCCTTAAACCAGATGAGAGGAAAGAGATATACAGGACCATAATGCCATTGCATTAACACTAAAATGCCATTTAGCTAGCATGTGGGCTGCCAGATAAAACTGTGAGGTGCTAGTGGGATGAATTGAAAATTGTCGTTCCGTCAAACTTAGTGACAACATTATCTGCAGATCTTAGAAAAATCAGCTCAGAAAAATCCCTGGTTGGTGGTGATCCTCTCAGATAGATTGAAATCTTTCCAGGCTATTCCTCAGGGCTCATCAATCAAGGGCAGTTGTCATGGTGAACAGTTGAATAGATGGTTTCCATTTAATTATCTTCAGCCCTCTAGATATTGAAAACTCTTGGGGATAGCAGGCGCTGCCGGCCCCAGTCTCCCCAGCTAAAATAACTGTTGCTTCTTCCCCACCCCACCTTCACCAGGAGACATTCACTCATTCATTTGTTCAATAATAAATACCAAGCCTACTATGTGCTAGGCGCGTGCTCCTGCCAAGGATGCCTGTGTGAAAATGTCAGATGTCATCTATAACTTCATGCAGTACAAGCTGGTCCTACAGACAACAATAGAGTCTGTGCTTTGTGGGTTCAGAGGAGGCTGCTGCACCTGGGAAGGTACTATTGGGTGTTGACCAGATGGCCAGAGTGGGGAGTTGAGTCCTAAATAGAAAATAACTAGGATAAGGGTCTTGATTGAGGGAGGAAGTCCAGGTCCAATTCCTTCCAGAGCACCGGAGATAAAGGGAGAAAGCAACAACAGAGGGACAATAAGCAAAGTGAAAAGGAGCTCATCTACCTGTAATCTCTTCATCCTCATACTCAGTTACAGAAACAAGCTGGAGAACAAACACTTTGCTGTCCTTGGAAATATTTCATCTGTAAACAATGGCAGTTTTAAGACAAACTTGGGCCCCGCAGATCACTTTGTGTCTCTCTTTCCCCCTCCTCCACCCCCACCGTATCATTTCAAAACTCCAGAGAAACAGAAGTCAAGAAGGAGTTAGAGAGGACAAGATTTATAGGGGGAAATGCCCCTGAAGGATAAAGAGGAGAGCAGCGTGAGTTGGTGGGGAGAGCCTTCAGATCAATCACTGTGCAGGCCAGGCACTGGTGTAAGGAGAGAGGGAAGGAAAGGACCAGGCAGGCAGAGCACTGGACTTCAGCGCAGCTCTGAGAGTCTAGGCAAGGTCAATCGGGAATTCCTGAATTAGTTATCTATTACTGTGTCACAAATTACCCCCAAAACTTAATACTTTAAAACAACAACAAACTTTCCTCACCTCATGTTTTCTGTGGGTCAGCAATTCTGGAGCAACTTAGCTGGGTAATTCTAGCTCACAGCCTCTCCTGAGGTTCCAATCAGGATGTTGACTATGGTCATTTGAAGATTTGATTTTCAAGGTGGCTCACTCACATGGCTGGCAAATTGATGCTGGTTATTAGCAGGAGGCTTCCATTTACCCACCACATAGACATCTCCAAAGAACTGCATCCCCCAGAGTCAATGACCCGGGAGGACACAAGACAGCAGCTGTGATGTCTCTTACACTCTAGCTTTGGAAGTCACACACGACTAGTTCTGTGGACTCCTACTGGTCGGCCCATTGTCAAAGGGGTCTACACAGGGTTCAATGTCCCATGCTCATTGGAGGATCATTGGGCTATTTGGTGATTGGCTGCCACCCTCCCAAAACAAAGATTGTTAGCTAGAGGAGCCCAGAGTGGGCAGAAGCAGCCTGGCTCCAGCACCCTCGCTGTGTCCAGCCTCTGGATGGGAGCAGCTGGGAGGGAAACGTGGCTTCCATGTGAATGATGTAAAGACATTCACAGAAGACGACTCACAGACGATCAGGAAGGGGCAGCAGCTGGGGGCTGACCACCGACGACTACTCACGTTAGGTTCCCTTGAAAAGAGATCTGAGCTGTGCACCCCCATGGCTGCCACATCCTCCATTTCTTTATTTAAAGAGACCCTGAGAATATCCATTTTACTGGTACAGCCCCTCACCCTTCCAAGCCTCCCTCACTCCTATGATAAGCATGTCTTCTGGTCAAGCTGGGAGTATTGCCACATTAAGATGAGGAAATGGAAGCACACACAAAGAGGTGATATACCCAAGGTCTCCACAAAATGACAGAAGCAGGACTAAAATGAAGGTTTTAAAATGTGAAGCTCAGTGCTCTTTGCTGGGCTTCAAATCTCCATAAATTCAGCCATGTGTGTGAGGGACGGGCTTGCAAGGACACTGCTGGCTGCTGAAGATGCCATTATCTATGATGCACATTCCTATTTTTACCGTTGTGGCTGCTACGACAACAGAGTTGACTTCCTAATTATGTTTTGCTTGGGCTAATGTAAAAATTAATTTTCAGTCCCTGAACAGCCACCAGCTACTGGTAAGAGGAGATAACTGGGAAGAGTGAGTGGTAAATTCATCTAGTATCAGGCACGATCTGCAGGCCGAGGCCAGTAGCTGTCACCTGTTACACATGCAGTCTGTGCTATCCTCTGCACAAAATGCCTCCTCTCTCCCAGCCCTGTGAGGTAAATTTTAATATTCTCATTCTAAAGCCGAGACAATGGAGGTCACAAAGGTTAAGCAACTTGCTCAGAATTACATGGGAAATCAGTGGCAAGATAGAACGTAAGTTGTATCTGCCCAAGTCCAAGTTTAGTTCTCTTTTTTCCTACATGGCACTCCTTTCAGTTCAACATTCTCGTAGATACCCTTTGGCAATTAGGAGATAGGAACAAGAAGGGGTAGAAAGGAAAGCCACATGAGTGTTCAGAGAGGTCTCACCAACAGTAGAACTTACTATTGGTCAGAGTCTAGTCCTTAGCTTTGATTCTGCTAATTGTTTCAGGCCACAGGGAAGTATTGGAGTCTCAGGGGGAACTGATTCATGTTGATTCAACTCACAAGAGACTGATGTATAAGTCTGAATGACAATCTATTCCTTTGCAAGAAAATCGTCAAAATTTCCATGTCCATCCTCTAGTGCAGTGGTTCTCAACCTTCCTAATACCGCGCCCTTTAATACAGTTCCTAATGTTGTGGTGACCCCCAATTTCATTTTTACAAATTGAATATAATTAAAGCATAGTGATTAATCCCAAAAACAATATGTAATTATATATGTGTTTTCCGATGGTCTTAGGCGACCCCTGTGAAAGGGTCGTTCGACCCCCAAAGGGGTCACGACCCACAGGTTGAGAACCGCTGCTCTAGGACATCCTCTTCCCAGAAGCCTGATAGGTTGAATTACCAAGCAGAAGGTTGCCTGATAAAGCATAAAATCAGAGTCCAAATAGCTGAAAGGCAGCTTTGACTAATCCTACACACAACTCATGGATGACTCCTTTTTGGCCTCTCTTGTGTGATGAGAATGTTTTAGTGTCTCTCTTCTTTACACATAGCTGACTAAGGCATGCCATGTCTTGCTGTAGTGTGAGCTTTGACAATTGGCCTTTTTTACTGTAATGCAAGTGTCTGACATTAAGCTTTTGATTGCCAAAGCATTCACTTCAAAGACATCCAGCTCAAATAAACACATTGCCAGTCACATGACTAGGTAAAGAGCCAGGCTGCCTCACCCCTGAAGTTCCCTTTGCTTTAGAGATCTCTGGTGGAGTGAGAGAAGTGACATTTGACTGATTGCTTCTTCCTTCTTGCTGCTTTCATTCCCTTTCTTATGTCTTAAGTTGCCAATAAAGGGTGAACCCAGCCCTAGCCAGTTTGTCTCAGTTGATACCATTGGCCTGTGGACTGAAGGGTCCTGGGTTTGATTCTGGTCAAGGGCATGTACCTCGGTTGCAGGTTCCTCCCCAGCCTGGGCCCTGGTTGGGGCTCATGCAGGAGGCAACCAATCGAGGTGTCTCATATCGATATTACTCTCTGTCTTCCCCTCTCTCTTCCACTCTCTCTTTCTAAAAATCAATGGGGAAAAAATCCTCGGATAAGGATTAAAAAAAAAGAAAAAAGAGTGAACCCACAAAATACTAGACCCCCATCTTCAACCCCAATTAAAGTGTGAACCCCAGGCCCACATCACCATCTATCTCTCTCTTCCCACAACCTCACTGGGTGGCTCTGGCTGTGCCATGTACCCTCCAGGACTTATGAGTAGTAAACTTTGTTTATTCAAAGTTTTCTGATGACTATTGCCAAGAGCGTCTTGCAATCATAATAAAAACAAAAACCACAAGGGCTGGTCCAATAACAACACTGATTCCTAAAGGGGAAATGTGTGGGGGTGAGGGTGGCACATGGGCCCAGGTGAGTGCCCCCAAGTCATTTCTAGCCAATAGCATCATCTGTGCTGAGACTGGCACAAAACATTTGCTCATTGCTCTTTTTTCCTAGATTTTTCTGCCTAGCTTCCCAAAGCAGACATATCTTTTATTGTAATTGGTTAGACTATAGCTTCCTTTGCTATGCAACATATTTAATTTCAGGCCCTCTTCTTACTGTTGTGGCTTGGAGGTTCTCTGTCCCCTAGCACAGCTTCGCAGATTGTCGACGTGACACATTGCGTGTGGTTTTCCTTACGATGCTACAAAATGTGCCTAGTGGCCTCACCGCCTTCCAGAGTCACTGACATTGCCTGAGCTCTGGTCCCAGCTGAAGGGACACAATCTGTTTTTGAAAACAGCTGATTGAACCCGGGGCAGGGCCCTACCTGAAGGTAGCTGTCTGTAGACTCATCCTGTATGAGAAAAAGTATTAGACCAAATAGACTCTTTCTCTAAAGCAGCGGTTCTCAACCTGTGGGTCGTGACCCCTTTGGCGGTTGAACGACCCTTTCACAGGGGTCGCCTAAGACCATCCTGCATATCAGATATTTACATTACGATTCATAACAGTAGCAACATTACAGTTATGAAGTAGCAACGAAAATAATTTTTGGTTGGGTCACAACAGGAGGAACTGTATTGAAAGGGCCAGAAGGCTGAGAACCACTGCTCTAAAGAATCTGATGCGAGAGACAGAAGTAAGGAGGGCTTGCCAGTAGGGAGAGCTTGGCAATGAGAGGTTATGAGGTCCAATGATGCCCCTTGTATTGGTCTGCTTGGGCTGCTGGACCACAGACTGGGCTTATGTCTCACAGTTCCAGCAGCTGTAAATCTGACATGAAGGCGTCAGCAGGGTTGATTAGCTCTGAGGCCTTCAAGGGAGAATCTGTCCCAGGCCTCTCTCCTAGCTTTTGGTGGCCTCGGGCATTCCCTGGCTGATACGAGTAGATAGTCTCCTCTGTGTCTTCCCATCATCTCCCTCTATGTGTGTTTTTCTATGTCCAAATGTCCCCTCTTTATAAGGCCACAGTCTATCCTACTGCCCCCCTTTTAACTTGATTGCCTCTATAAAGACCCTATTTTCAGATAAGATCATATTCTTCGGTACTGGGGGAACATATCTTTTTAGGGGAACATGATACAACCCATAACATCTCCCTTTGAGCCAAATCCACAAAACAAGGCCAGGAAGGAACCAAGTAAAGTTACTGTAGGGTCTCCGCTCTGGTCTCGGCATTGGGTCTGCCTTTAGCCCCTGACCCCATGCCCCTCAGAGTAGCCTCAGTGTTGTGGCCTCAGCAGCATCCTTTGGAGAGGTCTCAGCAGGATCACCAGTGGGGACAAGACATAACTGAGAGAGGGGCTCCACAGAGAGCGGCTGATGAACGCTTACACATCTATCTCCTTTCTTTCTTTGGGTGACTAGTGATTAAGTGTCCCTCACAATTAAAGAACCCACATAAGACAGTGACCTGCCTCTGAGACCCGGGGTTACTGTAACGGCTCCTTAATAGTGACCAAAGGCATGGAGTCACAGACATCCTGAGTAGGGAGTTAGGCTCTGTCCCAGTCTTCCTGGTGCCACAGGCTAGCTGTGTGTCGGGCTTCTTCCCGTCATCTGTCAAACAAGGACTCTGGTATAAAATTCAATGCTTCTTCTCATAATTAATCAATTCAGCCCAAATAGTCTCTCTAATGGACAGCCTTACAGATGTACTGCAGAAACTGCACTGAGTAAATTATGCGCTTCTGAGAGTTTATTATCTAACTCTCTGGGAAGCAGACCAGAATTTCTTCCCAAATGTGAGATTTACTTTAAGCTCAAGTTATTTTTAAAAGGTAGACAAAACCCATGATATCACCCCTCTATTAATTTGTAGATGTGAAAAGATTCCTACTAGTCTTAGATAAATACACAGGAATAATAATAACCTTCGTAGAAAGGTATGGAGCATTAGACAGTTACTGAAGGCAAATGTGATTTGTTCCAAGGAACCTGCACAACTGGGTCTTTTGATTCTGTGTGTAAGCTGCCAGAACAGGCAATGACTGTTCTTTTTATTTTCGGTCTTAAAATACCTTTGAATTCTTTCCATTGTTGTCCAGCTGTCAGGGGGAACAAGCCAGCACCAGTGTGGGAAAGGCTCCATATTAGAGTTCTTCAAAGGAATGAAAACTCCAGGCATGTGTCCGGTGGGTGCAGGGAGGAAGAAAAGAGAAAGAGAGAGAAGAAAACATTGATGTGAGAGAGACACATCGACTGGTTGCCTCCCGTACACACCCTGACTGGGGGTGGGGAGTGAACCCACAACCAAGGTATGTGCCTTTGATCGAGAATTGGGTCCATGGTCCAAAACTCTAACCACTGAGCAACTGGCTAGGGCTATTTTTACATTCTCTTATTCCTTCATCATTTTTATCCATTTAAATGTGTCAAGCACATTATCTATATATATAAAACCCTAATATGCAAATAGACTGAATGGTGGAACAACCGAACAACAGGTCACTATGACGTGCTCTGATCACCAGGGGGCGTGTGCGGACATGGCAAGCATCAGCAACAGGCGGCAGAGCATGGAACATGGTAGGCGTCGGCTGCAGCAGGATGGTGGAGCAGGTGAGCGGGGTATCAGACCAAGGCTGGGCACTGGTCGCTGTCATCAGGGCGAGCCTCTGGTGGTTACTGAAAATTCTTTGCTCCCGCCTGGTGCTCGCATCTGATGCCAGCACCGGCCCCACTTGTACCCACTGCCGGCGCTGGAGCCACCACTCACACCCGCTGTCAGCGCCCAGCATTGGTCTCGATTGCTCGGTGCTGCCAGCAGGTGCAAGCAGTGGCTGCTGGCCCTGATAACCCCTCAGGGCTTCTTCACCTCCCCCTGCTCCTGAGGTGCAATTGGGGCCGGAAGCCACCTCTTGTACCCACTGCCAGCACTGGCCCCACTCGCACCGGCTGCTGGTGCAGGCCCCAATCACTCCACCCCATCAGTGGGTGCGAGTGTGGGGCCGGCACCGTCAGTGCATGGGAGCTGTGGGGGCGGGATGGGGGCTGCCAGCAGACAGGGGACCGGGGGCCACGGTGGGAGGAGCCTGGTGGGGGCACAGAGGATGGGCCAAGACCTGCCCTTGTACCCACCACAGCCTCGTGGCCCACAGTTCCTTTTTAAGTGCATGAATTCGTGCACTGGACCCCTAGTATTTCTATAGCGTTGACAGTAATTCCAGTATCTATAGTCTTTGTAAGTCCGATCCTACAGTCATTGTTTCTGTTGACTCTTACTATTAGTGATTGTTTCCTTCAGAGACTATGCTTGCTTATATCAGATCACAGAGAAATTCACGATTCACCCTCTGAGTCTGCTTTAACCAAAAAGTGAATTGGATTTTTCCAGGACACATACATGGTATTAATTTTCTCTCAAATCCTCATTATACATATATTAATTAGGTATTTTCAAAAACTTCTTTCTTAAAGTATATTTTTATTTATTTCAGAGAGGAAGGGAGAGGGAGAGATAGAAACATTAATGATGAGAGAGAATCACTGATCGCCTGCCTCTTACACGCCCCCCTGCCCCCCTCCCCAGCACCCCCACCCGGGATCCAGCCTGCAACCCCGACATGTGCTCTGATCAGGAATTGAACCATGACCTCCTGGTTCATAGGTCGATGCTCAACCACTGAGCCACACTCAGCTGGGCCAAAAAAAACCCCTTCTTTTCATCCATTCCACTCCAAGCTAAAAAAGAGAACAGTAATTTTTCTAACATTTCTCCCTCTAGAATAGGAATTTTACTTAGTTTATGCATTGAGGGTTTCATCTATCTAGGGCCCTACCTATGGGAGGGGTTTCTGATCTATCCTCTCATTATTTAGGGGCTGGGATGAGAGAACTTTTAAATAAGGAAGGGATTCTTCTATTTATTATAAAACTCTTATTTGAATTTTGTTGAATACATAAGTAATCTTCAAATATATTACAATAAATTGTATGTGGAGGTGGGCAAAGGGGGGTGAAAGGGGGACTCCTGCAACAATGTCAACATCAAACATTCTTTAATAAAAAGTTTATTTGCAGTGTACTTCTGTTACTGGTACCCAAAATAAGCCTTACTAAATCTAAACTTATGGGATTTTTGTGATCATTAACTCAGATACAGTTTGAAAACTACCCAGCTCATATGAGGCATATTTTTAAATATATTTAGAACTTTTATATTATAGCAATAAGGCTATCACCTTAACTGGAGTACCAGGATGAAATGGCTTCTGGTTATTAACTTGGTGATTGCATTAGGGTCCAACAGTAGATACTTTATTTCAAGCACAAGCACAGAAAATATTTCAGTACATGAGAATCTAGTAAACTGAGCACACCCATCATCACCGTCAATAAGCATTTGTCAAGCACTTGGTGCATGATGGGCATTGCACTAAGACAGCAAAGGTTATGTTTTTATTTCTCCTTGAGTTTCAAATAATTGTTTTGAGGAACATGAAAATATATATAATCCCCTGTGGAGAGCACAATGTATTAGTGTCATCTGACATGTGAACACATAAGTGAAAAAACAACAACTGAACTTATATGATCCCTATATTAATTGGGACCCTAAAAGTCTTTGGTTCTGATCCAAGATGCTTCTGGATATGAGATGTTGACCTGAATGTCAGGTGACATTCTTGTTTGTGATGGTGGTAGAAGTACAGCAGTCTATTTTACAAGTTTGTATGTAATTCCCCAAAGATGTATCATAATAAAAGTGAGTGCTGTTGGGAGGATAAACACAAAGTTATTTTATTTTACTTAGAATTCATAGCATACTTTTTTCTTTTTACTATAGATTTTTCTTCTCCTTGTATTTAAATTAGGTTCAGGAGTCAAGCTAATATTTTCTATGTATCCACTATTCTACCTCCTGTATTATTTGTCTTTACTGCATTTGTCACTCTTTGATATTATATGAATATATAATTTTTAAATTTATATTAAATACAATATATGTTTACTTATTTATTATCTGTCATCCCCTGTCAGAATGTTAGTTTCGTGTGGCAGGGATTTTTGTCTGTTGTTTTCAACATCATATCCTCAGTGCTTGGAATATCACCTGCCATACACCAAGCACTTAATGAATATTTGTTTAAGGAATAAATTTTTCCCATGGCTAAGAATGAGAGAGGAAGCAGACTTAGGGTTAATAGGCCTGGGAAAGAGACACTGACCACAGAGTTTTTTTACAACAGTGGTTCTCTAACTTTAACATGCATCATAATCACCTTAAGGCTAATTAAAATACTAGAGGCCCAGTGCATGAAATTTGTGCACAGGTAGGTTCCCTAGGCCTGGACAGCAATCTGGGCCAATCAGGTTCCCCTCCTCCCCGCCTCCTTCTTCCCTCACCACCGGTGCACCACCATCGCTGCTGGTCAGTCGCCCGCCATGTTCCATGCTTCCCCCTGGTGGCCATCACACTTCATAGCGAGCGAGCGAATTCCTGATTTCCCGGTCAAACTCCCCAGGGGACAATTTGCATATTAGCCTTTTATTATATAAGATTGTCTGCAGGGTTTCATCCTCAGCATTTCTGACCCCATAGGGAATGGGTGGAGCCTACGAATTGACATTCTAACAGGCTCCCAAGCAATGCTGATACCATTGTTCTACAAAAGAGATACCTTTTTCAAGACACAAGCCTCCACCCTCACCCCCACAGACCTAGCACCACCTACACAGTAAGCTTATCTAGAACTGACAACTCTGAGATTTGAAACAAAAATCATTATTAACTCTTCAATTAAATTAACCATATGTTATTCTTATTGAATGAAAGGGAGAGTAAGGGAAGGAAGGAGTCCAGGATTTATTTTTTAGAGATGGGCAAATGGAGCCCACATAAGTCAAAAGACTGGTCCTAAGTCATGTTCATGATTCATGGCAAGTAGCCCAAATTTTTACTCATAAAATTTGTGCTAAAAATGCTAACTCCACCTTTAGAACTCACAAGTCTCATCTAAATTGAGAGGAAATAAAACTAAATCCCAACTAGCAAATGATACTTAAGAAATCTAAAAACCAAAGGAACATGTCTCTTTTTACATTTTTTAATATTTCTTGAAGGCAAGATATACTACTGTGAAGTTGAGAAAAAAAATTAGACACAATAAAAGTATTTATGATAATGGGTGAGAAACCCATTAAGAATTTTATTAGATAAGGATGACAAAATTAACTTTCCCTGTTTTCATTTTGAAGTCACTGAACATTTGTGTTTCCATAATAAAAATAGCAATGAAAAGAAAATTGGACACAGGGCATTACCCTTCCCTCTGCAGGGTGGAGGAGGATGATTTTTTCTCCCTGGAAAGATGAGGGAGGCCTACCATGAGTTTAATTAAGGAGGACATTGTACACAGAAAAAGAGCAGGTCTTAAGGTAACAGCCTGCAGCTTAATTCCCTATGTTGCACAGTGGTGGCATGCTTGAGGTTCGGTTCACACGGACTATATGATTTTGGATACTGTCTATGCCGTTTGTTTATGGTACTGGGCTGGGAACTTAATATGTGCATCCAATGAGATGTGCCATTCCTTAGAACAGTGCTTGGCCCATGGTAGGGGAGCACCAAATGTCCCATTATATTATCTGCCCTTGGCACAGAATAGCATGAGTTCAACCACATGGTGGGAATGTGACCCACACGTTTGAAAGGATTCTGTTTGTGAGTTTATCCATTCAGTCTGTCACCCAAAATTCTGTGCCATGCACTCCGTGTTTATCTCATCTTGTGACCTGGCATAGACAGGACCCAGACACCTGCCACAGCCTTTGTAGTTGCCCACTGGCCAGAAAGGATGCTGGGAGTAATGTGTTTGATGGAAAAACAAACAGAAAACAAAAGTAAACAGTAAATTTAGAGAGGAGAAATATGAAGGAGAAGATGACCACTGAAAGAAAAGAGGATAAAATATAAATTTTTTTTCTTAACAAAGCTAAGAATTTTCCAAGGATTTCAATTTGTAGAGGGTCAATCCCAGGTGAATTTAAGTGGAGACTGGATGATAAGGGCCTCTGACTGCCCCCCCCCCCCCCGTTTATTATTGCTGATATGCAGGTGAATTCTTAATTCGTAGTTATTTGCTAATATTGTTTGGATAATGGCAATGAGGAGCACCATTTTGAACATAGCTTCCTGGGAGGATCTGTTGAAAGTAGAGAACTGGAGACCCTAAGTATCCCAGTCCTTAGCCTGGCCCCAGAAACACGGGTGGACACAGAAGAGAGATGGAGGGTGCAGTCAGAATCCAGAGGACTATCAGGGGATTTGGTGGGACTTGAGGCACAAGCGATGGTGTTGCACAGGTTCCAGCTTCACTGCTTGTGGGAGGGGCTGCAGCCTCCCCTTCCCCGCTCTGATGCAGACCACACCCAGGCCTAGGAGGTTTCTGCATCTAGTGGAGCAGCAGGAGGAGGAACTCTTGCACACAGCAGGGCTTTTCATGTTTATGTTTATGATTTTTTTAATGATTCACTGAGAACACATTTACTCCAGTGCAATACATTTCTAGAATATTCTTCTGCAGTTGTTTGCAGAAATGAGCAAAGCAATTTTAATTTTCAAACCTAAAAAAAATTGGCTATTCTATATTTTCTGAATCAGCAAGTCAAGAACATGAGTTAAACAGATACTGAACTCCAGCAACCTTAAAGGGCTATGCAAGAGGGAAAAAACGATGCAAGAAAGAAAGAAAAAGAAAACTAAGAACAATGGTCAGCTCTTGGCCTCCAGCACCTTACAGAATGGTCTCCCAGCTTCTAGATGACCCTTCTTTTTTTTCACTTGAAGCAGTTTCTAATATTCCTTTGTTTTTAACTGCATTCTCTGGACTTTTATTAATAATAACTTTGGGTGAAATCAGAAAAGGATGTTTGTACTGTTAACAAAAATAAATAAAACTATTGTGTTATAACTTTTTATATTATTATTTTGCATTTCCATTATGAAAATTATAATATAGTACTTTAGCTTTTATTGAGGTATAATTGACATATAACATTATGCTAGTTTTAGGTTTACAATATAATAATTTGATATTTGGATATGTTTTGAAATGATCACTACAATAGTCCAGTTAACACCCATCACCACACACAGTTACACATTTTTTTTCTTATGATGAGAACTTTCAAGATATACTCTCTTAGTTACTCTCAAATATGTTAATACAGTATTATTAATTAGTCACTATGCTGTACGTTACATCCTCATGACTTACTCATTTTATAACTGGAAATTTTAACCTTTTGACCTCCTTTCCCCATTTCACCCACCTCACCCCCACCTCAGACAACCCCCATAGAAGCTGCATCAACTTAACATTCTCCACCAACAATGCACAAGGGTTCTCTTTTCAACATATCCTCTCCAACACTTGTTATTTCTTGTCTTTTTTATAATAGCCATTCATTGTGGTTTTGATTTGCATTTCCTGATGACTAGTGAGGTTGAGCATCTTTTATGTGCCCGTTGGCCATCTGTATGGTAAGTCTTCTTTGGAGAAATGTCTATTCAGGTCCTCTGCCCACTTTTTAATCAGACTATTACTTTTTATTTGTTTTTGCTATTGATTAGTGTTATTTATTGGATGTATGATTGCAAATACTCTCTTTCATTTGGTAGGTTGCCTTTTTATTTTGTTGATGGTTTTCTTTTCTGTGCAGAAGCTTTTTAGTTTGATGTAGTTCCACTTGTTTATATTTGCATTTGTTCCTTTTGCTTTTGGTGTCAGAGCCAAAAAACCACAACCAAGACCAATGTCAAGGAACTTACTGCCTATGTTTTCTTCTAAGAGTTTCAGGGCTTCCATTCAAGTCTTTAATCCACTTTGAGTTATTGTTCGGTATGTGAGATAAGATATTGGTCCAGTTTTATTCTTTTGAATGTGGCTGTCCAATTTTTCCAGTACCACTTATCGAAGAGATCATCGTTTCCCTATTATTTAGTCTTAGCTCCTTTGTCATAATTTCATTGATGAAGATTCCTTTAAAAAAGGCAATTAGACTATAATAATAAATAAAATCTTGAGCACTTTTCTGAGTGCTTTGTATTCATTCACATATTTAGCACAATGTGGTGTACAGCGATGACTTTTGTATTATAGACTAGAGGCCCAGTGCGTGAAAATTTGTACACTTGGGGATCCCTCTGCCTGGCCTGCATCCTCTTGCAGACCAGGAGCCCTTGGGGGATGTCAACTGATGTCCCACACAGGGAGCAGGTCTAAGCTGCAGTCTGGCCTCTCTCTGCGGGAGGCAACCTACGGGCTGATCAGGGGACACACCCGGCTGGAGAGCAGCCAGCCCCATCCCCTGATCGCCCATCCGCCACCGCCAGTCGACAACGCCTTGCCCTGATTGCTGTCCCCTCCCTCTGCCCACTGGCACCCGCCTTGGTTAGCATGGTGCCGTCTGCTCACCAGTCCTGCCCCCTGCGGACCAGTTGTTCTGCAGTTCGGTAGATTTGCATAGTAGGCTTTTATTAGATAGGATGAAAACAATGAGAATTAAAGTGACCAAGTAACTCGCCCAAAGTCTCAAGTTACTAAGAAGTGGAACCAGGATTTGAATCAGGATGTTGGCTCTTGTGTAAACCACCCAGGAATTATGACCATGTGTATAGTATGCTGTGAGTATTATGGCCCTCCCCCCTTCAAACACATTAGGTTTAATCCCCATTACTTGATTTATCTTGTTTAAAATCTTTAGCCAATTATTTGAGTCCGAGTTTAAAAGTGTCTCCTGGCCACTTTTAATTTGCCTGGCTTCTTCTCCCCAAAACAACCTAGAGAATCTATGATGAGAAACTATCAAGGAGGGAGCAACCATTGATCCCCTGGAGAACAGAGAGCTATTGTCAGCTGAGTTTATCTGTGTACAGTGTGGCTGGGAGAGGACAAACTTTGGAATTCCACTGTTGCTCCTCTTCACCCAAGAACCTGGGCAGGCATTCTCATGGATGATTATGCAGCATAGATGCCAAAATGGGTGAAGAGTGTAGGAAATAAGCAGGAACAGAATAGCCTCAGATACTTACTTTTTCACTGCCCCCCCTCCCCCCGCCCCCGCCACTTCCAGACCTCAAGGCTGTGGCTTGCATTCTGAGAACAGCCTCCTCCACCTGTTGCTTCTCCATGGGGACTGAGAGAAAAGCCCTGGCCTGAGAAGGTTTTTGGGGTGTGCAGAGCAAGATCTTTTTGTCCTAGGGTTCACCCTCCCTCTTTCCTGGCTCCTTAAACTCATCTGAATTGAAGGTCTGGCCTCTGTTCTTCCTCATTTGCATCGCCTCTTGGAGTCGCCATATCTCCAGGGGAAGACAAGCTCATAGGCTAAAATAATGAGACATCTGAGGAGCACAACTGTATCAAGAGAAAAATAACAAATGAGTACAGATCTCATTGGCGTCAGAGGTATCAGAGGAGACAGACTGAGCATTCAAACTAAGTGAGCATAACAGACATGCAGAGAGAGGTAAAGAAGAGAATAGCAACACACAACAAAAACACCAACACCACACACACACACACAGCAAAGTGGAAATACTAGATGTGCAAATATAATTATTGAAATAAAGATTGCAACAGGCCCTAGACCAGGGGTCCTCAAACTTTTTAAACAGGGGGCCAGTTCACTGTCCCTTAGACCATTGGAGGGCCGGACTATAGTTTAAAAAAAAAAGCTATGAACAAATTCCTATGCACACTGCACATATCTTATTTTGAAGTAAAAAAACAAAACGGGAACAAATACAATATTTGTATTTGCATGTGGCCCGCGGGCCGTAGTTTGAGGACCCCTGCCCTAGACGGTTTGTCTCAGTGGATAGAGCATATGCCCACAGACTGAAGGATTCCAGGTTCAATTCCAGTCAAGGGCACGTACCTAGTTGCAGGCTCGATCTCCTGCCCTGATCAGGGCACCTGTGTGAAGCAACCAATTGATGTGTCTCTCTCACATCGATGTTTCTCTCTCTGTCTCTCCCCCTCCCTTCTCACTGTCTCTCTAAAAATGAATGGAAAAATCAGGTGAGGATTAACAAAATTGCATTAGTTGAGATTGAGTAAAACTTTATAGTTGAGGAACTAATTGGCAAATTGCTGAATTCTTCCCTATGGAAAAGAGCAAAAATGAAGAAATAGAATATGTGAAAAGAAAAGTGAAGGATTATAGAAAATAAAGGCAAAAAACAAGCACAGAAAATGACATAATTTTAATGATAGACATTATAAACAGGCCAGAGTAATTTATGGTGTTAGAAGTCAGCATCATGGTTACCTCTGGAGAGGAGGATGGGGTTGTTGATGGTGTGTTTCTTCAGTGCTGATGATATAGGATGCAGAAACAAGAATGCTTTGAGGGAAATTGATAGCCTAAACATTCATGTTAAAAAAAAAGGCTAGAGCATCAATGTAAGGGTCCAAATCAAGAAGTTGAAAAAAACAAACATCCAGCAAATTCAAAGAAGCTAGAAAGCAAGAGGATAAAATAAGAATGAAAAATTAATGAAATAGAAAACCGCTAAAAGGGCCATCAACAAACCCAAAGTTTGGATCATTGAAACAAACTGTCAATATTGACAAGACTTGGTCAAGAATAAACACAGATAAAAGAAGAATAAGAGAATAGAAGGGACACAAATGGTATCCGGAGTAAAAGAGGTATAATTACAGATACAATCAGCAATTAAAAATAAGATAACCCATAGGAGCAACTTCACGCTACCTTGAAAATTAGGTGAAATGGATTAGTTTCTAGGAAAATTTAACTTATCAAAACCAATGGAAGAAGAAATATAAAAGCCTGAATATTTGCAGAATTATTAAATAAATTGAACCACTAAACTATTCCAATTGAGGGATAATGCCAAACTGTTTTCCAAAATCTTTCTTTACCTCCACTATCAGCATATAAGAGCTCCATGTCTTGTGTAGATTTGATATCTCTATCATATTTACTCTCAGAGTTGTTTATTTTTGTGTATTTTCCCATTTCACTTATTATGAGCCAGGCACTTTGTGGGGTTTTTTTTTCCTCATTTAACTAATGTGCAATAATATGGTGAGAGGGGAACACTATCCTGGACTTACTTTGTGTTTTTCTCCAAGCATTTACATAGTATTTTATAAAAATGCTTTGATATTCATCAATATGCTTATCTTAATACTATGGTGGATATTGTCTCTTTTTATATAGATCAGAAAACTGAAACTCAAAGAATTAAGTAACTTGGAAGAGAGTTTTAGGGTAGTATTGCAGGCAGAAGAGAAGGGGATTTTTATTTAGAAAAAAAAATCCAAGACATCATTGATGTCATTATTCACTTTCTTATGATGCGTGTGCCACTGGGCTTCTCTGGGAAGCAGATGCAGAGACAGACAGAGGAGTGCAAGAGGAATATTGGTGGGTAATGCCCGTGAGACACAAAGGAGGAGGAAGCACAGGACTGGGTAGGAAAAGTCTCAGTCCATAGTGCAGACCCAACACCTGTGACAGGAAAGGGGAGAGGAAGCAAGATGAGCAAGGATCTTGATGTGGTATTGATACAGCCTTGGCAAACCCAATGGGGGGCTCCAAACCAAACACTGTCCATAGAGGGGTCTGATTGGACAGCGATGCCCGGGACATCCCATGGCATGCCTGCTGTGGCTGGGGAATGCCCCAGAAGAGCTCGACTCACCTCAAATTTTCCACTGATTGTAATTTTGCTATAATAGTTTATTATTTATCTTATTAGATCTATCTATCTATCTATCTATCTATCTATCTATCTATCTATCTATCTATCTATCTCAGCATGTGCATTTACTGTATTTCAAGGGTTAAAATGGATCATTACTATTCATTTTATTGCTAAAATTGTCTCAGATTTGGTCATTAGGGACTCCTTCATGTTGTCTTCTGTGCTCCTCCCACACACTCCTGCACTACACTTTAAAAAACACACATACTTTATAACTTTATGGTATCAAAAGTGGTTCCAGGATCATCTGGATCCAGGGAAAATGTTCCCTGGCCTAGTCCTGGATTCTACCACTTCTCCAAGGATCTCTGGTTCCTTATCTTGAACAATGGCATGTAGTAACAAGGTCTGAGTGTGAGGTATGGAAAAAGCACTTTATAAAATGTTGTGGGAAAATAAAGAGGCATAAAGCCATATGGGGGGCAGGGAGTCCTCAAGGCTTAGCTCATCTGACTCCCTAGACACCCAATAAGAGTTGGCTGCTCCTGTGGCTAAATTCTTTTTAAAAAAATATATTTTATTGATTTTTTACAGAGAGGAAGGGAGAGAGATAGAGAGTTAGAAACATCAATGAGAGAGAAACATCGATCAGCTGCCTCCTGCACATCTCCTACTGGGGATGTGCCCACAACCCAGGTACATGCCCTTGACCGGAATCGAACCTGGGACCTTTCAGTCCGCAGGCCAATGCTCTATCCACTGAGCCAAACCGGTTTCGGCATCCTGTGGCTAAATTCTTAAATCCAATATTATCAAGTGAAAAAATGCTTAATCCAGACATTATGGGCAGGGTGGTGCCACATAATGAGGAGTTTCCCAGGAGACTGGACTTGCAGCTTGAAAACCAGGAAAATTCCAGGGAAACCAGAATGAGTTGGTCACCTTAATGTGGGATGGGTTTGGTGTGATGTTTAATTTTATGTGTCAATTTGACTGGCCATGGGGTGCCCAGATTAAGCACTCTTTCTGGGTGTGTCTTTGAGGGTGTTTCTGGATGAGACTAGCATTTCTATTGAGCACTCAGGAAAGCAGAATCCATCCATTGAGGACCTGAATAGAACAAAAGGCAGAGGAAGGAAGAATTCATTCCCCCACACAGGCCCTTTTCCTCCCTCGCCTCAATGCTTGAGCTGGGACAGCTCATCTCATCTTCTCCTGACCTTGGACTGGAAGTTACACCATCAGCTCCCTTGGTTCTTAGGTCTTTGGATTCGTATTAAATTACACCACCAGATTTCCTAGATCTCCAGCTGACAGATGGCAGACTAATATCTATCTATCTATCTATCTATCTATCTATCTATCTTCCTCATAACAAATCCATCTATACACCAATTGTGTTAGTCAGGATTCTAATATCTATCTATCTATCGGTACATAGATAGATAGATAGATAGATAGATAGATAGATAGATAGATAGACAAAACCCTGATTATCTATCTATGGTTCTCTGGAGAGCACAGACTAAGACAGCTAATCAGGGAGGGAAGAGATCAACATAGGCTGTATTCATCAGAGAAGCTTTCCAGGGGAAGATATGAACAGACCTTTGAGGCATTAGAGATCCTGAAAGCACTCGTCTCCTCTCTTTATGCACCTCCAACCCTGTCTCTCACTGTGAGTCATTTTTGCAGCTTGGGTCTCATCCACAGATCCCGGTTCTCTGCTCTCTCTGCACTGAGCTGCAAATCACAGCTCTGGACTTTAAATACTGCTCAGGAAAGCTGTGACTGGAAGCGTGTCTTCACCAATGGAGCATGTTTCTCTGCCAGTGACAGCCTGTTGGAGCAGGAGGGGATAGTCCAGATGCACAATTACTACTGGGCTTCCAACAGCATCCCGTTCCAGGTTTACAGAAGCACAACACAATCAACAAACGCTTCGTTTCCAGCATGACTGCCCACAGCTGCTGAGGTACCTTGGCTGTGCCTATGAGATATTTCTCACACGGGTTGGGTGGGGAGGTTGAAGGACCAGGGCATGAAGGGTTTAGACATAAATACATTCTAGGCTTAAGCAGAAACTCAATCAAACATCTTGTTAAGCCCCCTGTCTTTATGCACACACGGTGTTGTCCCCATAGTACAGATTCAGAAACTGAAGCTTCAGAATGACCGACTGTCACACCAAGCTGCGACATTATATGGATGAGAGGACTCTCATTTTCTAGTGGATACGACATAGACCTTTTTGAAATCTCTAATGCACATAACAAGAAACTCTTCATTAAAAATATGTGTGTGTTGCTTGGACCAGATTTCTCCATCTTCTTCGGGCTTTGGGCTCTTTCTTCACCAGCTGCCTGTTATGACATCGCAGAATGCTGAGGCCAAGAAAGTTGTCACCGATGAAAAATCTGTGGTAAAAAGAAATTAGTGAAAATCACTGACGTTAATGGAGGTACCTCTCCTAACGAGGACCTGATTTAGTTGATAAATCTAAATGATAGATATTGTTTGGCTCACTTAAGAAAACAAAATAATACCTCTTTCCTCCAGTTCTGCCACCCCAGCAGTTTTTGGTTGCAACCCCATTGTTCAGCCAGGGGGTGAGGACAGCAGCCATTAGAAGTGTTTCATTGAGAGATTTTAGACACGCTGGGCACAAACACAGCTGCTTAGGGTGCCGGTGGCAGAGCGTGAGGCAGAGTCAGTAGGAGAATCAGTTTCTCCTTCTTGACTCGGAATTTAGCATATGACGGCACTTTGAGGATTTGTGGTTTGGGAAGCATTAGGAGAAAGCGCCCCTGACACACACATGTTAACACTCTCATACAGGAAACTCCCACATATCAGTGAAAAAAAAAGGACAGCAATTCCAATAGAACAGTGAAGAAAGGCAGTGAGAAGGACATTTATAGAAAATGAACCCACCCAAGTTTTGAGCATAAGGTGAGAGTCCAAGAGGACTAGTATTGGTCATCAGATATTAGGGAGCTTCCCCTTTATTCCAACTGAACTAGTGAATATTAGAGAGCTGGGTAGCATTAGCATTAGCATTGGCAGGGATGTGGGCTTATGGGTGGGCACATGCTCTGCTGATGGAAGGATGGGCTAGTACTGCAATTGTGGAGAGCCATGTGACACCATCCATGCAAATTACATATGTGTACACATGTGACCAGCTATTTCTTGCCTGATGTCTATCCCAAGGAAAACATCTCAGAGTTCATAATAAACATGTACAAATAAGTGTGCTGCATTATAGTTTATATCCAGGACTCTAAGTAACCTGGGGACAGTCACTTCTCCCTGCTGCCAGGTGCTACCAGGAGCAATGCTTGTTCTTCACCTGGTGCTGCTCTGGGGCACACAGCAGCAGAAAACAGAAAGCTCAGCTGGATTCTGTAGGGGCTCTCTAGTCCAAGCCCCTCATTTTTCATGTAAGAACCTTGACTTTCAGACAGGAGAGATGAGTTCCTTAAGGGGAAACACCCACTGGAAGAACTCAGACAAATAACCCCCATTTGCTGAACATACACTGCTTGCTCCTCAAACAGCCCTATGGGCAAAGTGCAGGCCAGGAAACGAAGGCTGCAGACATACAACCGCCTCAGATCATAGGGGGAAAGGAAGCAGAGACAGACAGGCATGGCACCCAGGACAAGCTTATAATTTTTTATCTTTTATTCTAGTAGAATAACTGTATAACTTTTGCACCCTTCTAAAATAGTTGTTTGACATTTATTTAATGAGAGTAGTCTACCATGACAATGGAGACCACATATGTGATTTAGTCTGACAAGTTGGTACACCCTTGGACCTTGTGTCATAATCTGGTTCTGAGACAGTGTTTGGTTTGGAATCCAAATTTGCTGGTTCTTTAGGCTGAATTCTGCACCATGGCACTGACCTCCTGGTCCCCAGGTAAGAGTACTTTCCTCGGGCACCACTCTCTGATATTGAATCTGAGCATGGCACAGCTCCTCCTCTCCCACGCAATTGCAAGAGTATTTCTTACCTACATGCTCTGTGCCTCCTAATGAGCAAGAGACTGGGCACGCAGGGTCTACACTGGCCCAGAGGATGCACCTGGGCTGAAACCTTCCACTTCACTTGTGGGCTTCACTTCATCATTTGTCTCCGGAAATTCCAGCCAGGTGGGGCCGGCCTTGAGCAGCAGGAGGACTGCCAGTTTTGACAGCTGGCATGCAGTTCTTTAGGAACTCTTTCCACTCTGGTTCCTGTGTTTGACCTTCTGCTGCATGCCTGTCAACCTCCTCCCCACGAGGCCTGATCTGGCTGCTCCAGTCTGATTTCTGTTTTGTTTCCTTACTTATCGGGGAGGCTTCGTGCACAACGCCACGAAGCCGTTGCTCTGGGTGGTTTCTGCCCTACAGCCCTGGGCTTCCCTCTGCTGGAGTGCTGCCACCACTCCACTAGAGACAGTTCCTGAAGCACAACAGGGACTGCCGCCTTTCCCATGGGTTATCTCGCTGGCCAGGCCCATATTGGTTTCAAGGTCAGCTGCCAGCAGCATTCCTATAGGCTCTGGAAGAGGCCTGGTGGCATTGGAAATACTGTAAGTCAGGCATCTTCCTTATGATTACTCCTTGAGACTTAATTTGCAGTAATAACAATACAGTGCTATTTCTAAATATCTGTTCATCACTCTCCCCAGAGGTCCCATGGCATGGATCAGGACTCTCAGGCTCACTGCCTCTACTTACCAGCTGGTGACCGTGGCCTAAATTTTCTAGGCTCCGCTGGCTTCCCAGGATCCCTGGTTGGCTCATGCCTTGCATTATCATTCTTTGCCGTCCATGCCCAGCCGCATCCAGTTCCCTCTGCTGGAGGGCTTTTTGCTCAAGCCCGACGGGGCCTGCTGCTCGTCAGTGCCATGCACAGTGCCTGTTTCCCCTGCTGCCCCTGGACTGCCCATTTCCCCTTATAGCCTACACGTGCTTCACAAAGCTTCCAGGGTGACAAATGTCTCACGATGTGTCATGGAGCGGTGTGGCTCAGAGAACACATTGAAAATTCTGGCAGTCTTCATGTCTGCCTCAGGTCCTTCTTCCTGCTGGGACCCCTGGAGTCTTTGTCACCCCTGATGCTTACACACATGTAGGTGCATATGTGTATATGTCTATGAACATATGTTCTCTGCAGTGGGCCTTTGGGCATTTACCTCTTACTGCTCCCAAAACACTCAGGGGGACGTACTATTGTTCTCCTAACCTTTTCCAAGAGCTTCAGGGAGACTATGTGACTCCCCCCTTTTCCCTTCTAGAAGCCTGCTAGGCCTCCAGGACCACATCCCTTATGCAAATCTTCTCTAGAGTGCTTAGCACAATGCTTGTTTGTTAAATGAATGAATGCCTGCGTTAAATAAATGAGTAAATGGGTGTAAATGCTATTGTCTCATTATCTTTTAGGCCTCTTGCCTGATTTCTTTTGGGCTCACATATGCAATGTCAAGGTTCAATTTCTAGACTGCTACCACATATTCCATTTGAGGCATAGAAGTGTTACCGGAAGATAAAATGTCAGTCTGACTCTGGGTTAACCAGTGTTTCTAATTAAGCCACGATATACAGTGCTTACAGCTATACACAGTGTGGCTTCAGTGATAACTCAGCTAATAGTTCATGGTCCCTGTTATCTCCCTCCCTGCCATTTCCCTGGTGAGGGCATAAATCCCTGTGGAATCATGGCCTCCATCTCTGTAATGAGGCCTTTAAAAACCAGGGGAAATTATAGCAGCTGATAAGGCTGGCTTTCCTGTATTCATAAAGGCTTCTCTTCCTCCTTCCTCCCAGTGAAGTAAATACCTTTTGACAGACCTGAGAGTTGACTTCCTTCCTCCCAGTGAAGTAAATACCTTTTGACAGACCTGAGAGTTGACTTTCATGTGAGTTGCCTGGGCCACACGATTGAGTCACTTCTTCATGCAGAAAAGGAGTACTAAAAGCAGTTTCTGTCTTCTCTGATCTGATGGGTAGCGGATGAACCCAGGTACTCATTCTCTGATGCCCAATGTTTATTAAGGTAGGTATTGAGGTTACAGCAATGACAAATGAACTTAGAGGAAATTCCATCATCATGTGAGTACCAAGAAGGCTAAATAAATAAAAGGAAAGTGTGGCAGGTGCCAAAAGCATGGGACCCCGTGTCCTCCCATCCCTTGCCAATAGGATTCTGGTGTATATTCTGTTTCCTCCCATCCCTTGCCAATAGGATTCTGGTGTATATTCTGTTTTGAGGGGCTCACGTGCAAGGTTTTGAAGGAAGCCATTTTCATCGTGATCGGTAGAACCAAGGGTTTGGGCAGGCATGTGATTTTGCATGACAACACCTGTTGGTGGTACCATAGGCAGCTGTGACTTCCTTCTTCAAGTGTCCCTAACATTTGCACTTGCAGGCCTTTTAATGATTACTAACCTTTTACTGCCCTCTGTTAAAGCTCCTCCTACTTGAAATACCTGCCATGGCGTCTCAGTGGAATTTTGATTTACGTGCTTTATATTTTCTAAAGTTCTTTTGGATCTCTTTTCCCAGGATAAACATGACCAGGTTTTGACACTTCTGGGTACGAAACATCAAGACTATAATTACCAGGTGGGGTTTACCCTGTGCATTTTAAAACAAAGAGCAAAAATTAAAGGAGATCTTAATTCAGGCTTAAAAGAAATTGGTGGCAAAACAATATTTTGAGAATTACTAAACGTATACTTGCTAGAATCAACAACATATACTTTTCTCTCCATAAGTATATGCAATGAAGGAACCACAAAGAAGGAACCACAAAAAAAGAACCACGGAGCTCCAGGTCATCCTCTGTGAGAACTGCAAGACTCACTGGCCATATGGCTGACATTCTAAATCTTGTGCAGAGCTCGCTGGTTCTGGGAGATCTCATGTGTCCACACTGTGCATCAGCCTCAGAACCTGTCTTATGCATGTCAGAAGGTCTTAGCAATTGTTTCAGCTCAGTTTGAAACAAAAACCACTGAGGTTTTTGTTTTGCTTTGTGTGGAAGTGAGCTCAGGTGCACAGAATGGATGAATCATAATCCCTGATTCATAGCACATGCATTCTTGGTCCATGCACAGGCCTTGTGTTGCTTAATTATTTATTTGTTAATTAGTATGTCTTGATAATGCAATCAGCATCCATGAACCCATCATTCTTACATCGTGTGGAAATTTTCCCTACTTCAATATGCTCTGCAAAATGCTAGCAGATTTTTACATCTTAGCAAAAATAGCTATGTGATTTTTCAGGTGTCTCTTTAACCTCATCACTAGATCTATATCTTGGAGCGAGTCTGCATTTTCTTCCTTGTCTGTGAAAATAAGGAATAGTCATTTCAAACGCCTTTTGGCAGAAAGAATAATATCCTCCTACTAGTCCAAGCTATAAATGGATCAGTCTTGGGCAAAAATGTAAGTGCCCTGACATTTCTGCTTGTCACCATGAAAGCATCCCTTTGGCAATAACAGATAGGGCATTTTCTACATGATCAGAGTGGCATGGATTACATTAAGACCTTGGGAACTCTGTTTTGGATTAATAGAGGAAATGAAACTCTTAAAAAAATTTGGTTTTTAATAGTAGATACTAAAAAAATATTAATAAATGAATAAATAAGTGAAGACTATTTAAATATTCTTTAAATGAGGGTACATTTGTTAAACTTTAATCAAAGACATTTATATATCAAAGGGCCTGACAAAATATAAATTGAAAAGCATGCAAAAATGATCTCACTACTAAATTGCAAAAATTTCAAAAGGCAAGAATTTGAACTGAACTGATCATTAAATATAGAAAACTACGTTTAAACATTTGCTTACCACTAAATTGAACAAAAAGTATAGTATGTAAAAAACAAAACAAAAATCTGGAAATTCTAAAATATGTCCATTGAAAACCAAATTTAAAAATGTCTTCTGAAATGATTGTCATGTAACAAAAAGGTATTCTCTAATATAAACGTGAACACGAATGGTTCTTAAGATTTATTTAATAATTTCTAAAAGAGTTGACTGGTTTTCTTTTCCTTTTTTAAAGTACATTTTGCCCAGCTGGCATGGCTCAGTGATTGAGCGTCAACCTATGAACCGGGAGGTCATAGTTCGATTCTAGGTCAGGGCACATGCCCAGGTTGCTGGTCCATTAGCAAGCAGAGATGAGAGAGCTGGAGTGCCACCCGCTCTGAGCAGTGTGCTACTGTCCCTTCTCTTAATGATGCTAGAAGACAAGCTCTTCTGTAGAATCCACCGGTTCTCTCTCATCTCTATCTTTACCTCTATCTTTACCCACCTTTTGTGGCTTGAGATAAAACAGTGACTAGTGTCCATAGCACATAAACTTTATTTTCCTTTCAATCAGAAAAACAAGTTCCATGTATACCTCAGGGCAATTCCTCTACTTCCTGCTCTCACTTCTGCTCCTATTTCTACTTTGCTTTTCCTCCTCCTTCTCCTTCTTCCTACGATTATCATTATTCCTTCCCACTAAATGACTCAGTGGAACTCAAGGCAATAAAACACCTTTGCTCATTCACAATCATTAATTTTCTCACTGGGTTGGGTTTGGAATATGTATCAGTCAATCAGTTAGGTGTCTCCAGAGGAACATATACACATATATACCCTATATATTCATATCCATATATATGTGTACATATACAGGCTAGTGGTGGACTGTTAGACTACATAACTGGGCACCAGAGCCCAGCCAGTTGACACATAAAGTTAACCATAACAGAACAGTTAAATGCCAAGCACTGAGGAGGGAGGTCATGCTTTATTTCCAATAAAGCAATAGCTGAAGGAAGTGAGAAGCAGCTATGGAAGAAGACCTCTGAGGTTAGTGGCCTGTGACAGAAGTGAAGAGAGGCCATCCCATAGTACTCAACCTGGAGAGACGATCTGCATTCTGAGAGCCAGAGATGTGAGAAGTCTATAAGAGCTTTTCTCCCCCCGGGTGCAGAAATCATTTCACTGACTTGAGCCACAATACAATCTCAGAGTCCATTTCAATTTGCAGGCAGCCCATTGGGAAAACATCTCACAAAGTTGCTAGATTGCATCAATTCTGAGGTTGCACAAAGAAAACGAGTTCCAGCCACTCTCACCCCATGGCCTTGAGATATTTTGCCAGCCAGTTACTAACAAAGTGAACTCCGCTTCTACAGGCATGTTCCTAACAGACCCGCTCACTCTGTTTCTAACCTGTTCCCATTCTCATTCCGGTGCTTGAGTTTGTCCAATATTTACACTTCTGTCTTCCCGTTTCCCCAATTCAACTTCAATTGCTACTAGGGCAGCGGTTCTCAACCTGTGGCGGTCGAACGACCCTTTCACAGGGGTCGCCTAAGACCATCCTGCATATCAGATATTTACATTACGATGCATAACAGTAGCAACATTACAGTTATGAAGTAGCAACCAAAATAATTTTATGGTCGGGTCACAACATGAGCAACTGTATTTAAAGGGCCAGAAGGTCGAGAACCACTGTACTAGTGTTTCCTATTCCTAGTTGTTCTCAAACAGTTATGCAAGAAATTGGGTCAGATTCGGACTGGATTTCTGCATCCTCTCCCTCTCCCTCCTCTTCCTTCTACTTCTGTGAAATCAGGGCATATCTTCACTGCAGTTACTTCCTAACTCCAACCCACAGCTCTATGTACTAATCTCACCTACCCAGGCTCCCATTTTGGAAATCTTTAGGTAGTTGAATTTTGTGCTTATGTTGGCATTATAGTACATGGTCAATAAATGCTTAATATTATAATTACAAATTTTTGGATCTAGAAACCAGATGGAAACCAGAAATTTAAAAATTTAGTTAAAAAAAAATCAATATGTGGGAAGGAGGTTTAGCTGATGACTCCAGAGGCATGGTCAGGCAAGGCAGCCAAATCCGAAAAACTAACAATTTGCAAACACAGCTGGGAAATTGGAAACCAAGACTTAGGCAGAGGCAGGTTCTCAACGGAATAACCCTGAGCGTGAACCATAGGCCAGGAACAAAGAATCCCAGGCGAAGTAGTGGAATAGAAAAGTGGGAGTGACGTTAAGATACCAACTAAAGATGTCTGTCATGGTCTGGATTGCTTTCTAGAGGCTGTTCAAGTAAGTTCTTATGTCTTGATGTCCTGAAAGGAACATCTGGTACCTGACAGGCAGAAATGATTTATTAAAAGGGCACAAGATGGAGACGTTTAGTGGGCTTTTAGTCAAGACAAAAGCTCAGCCCTAACCGGTTTGGCTCAGTGGATAGAGCATCAGCCTGCAGACTGAAGGGTCCCAGGTTCGAATCTGATCAAGGGCATGTACCTTGGTTGCGGGCACAACCCCAGTAGGGGGTGTGCAGGAGGCAGCTGAATTGATGTTTCTCTCTCATCGATGTTTCTAACTCTCTATCCCTCTCCCTTCCTCTCTGTAAAAAATCAATAAAATATATTTTAACAAAAGACAAAAGCTCATTTTCAAGGTTTCCAAGTGGCCACTTTCACAGAAACTCACCAATGAGGTGAGCTGAATCCCTTTTCCAATCTGATCCAGTCTTCTGAAGATCAGCAATTCACTTAAATACTCTGAAGTTCAGTTTACTCAGTCTCAAATGGATACTATTGTAACTCAGATGTCAGCTGGAATTATTCTTCCCCTTAAACTTTAGATTTTAAGTTTTGTTTGCAACCCCATCCGGTAAATTGTGAGTAGCCCAATGTCTCTCCTAAAGGTGTCTGAAGATTCTGAGTATCTCTCTATACCCTGACCATCCTGACTCCAAGCCTTGGTGTTTATTCTTTCAGTGATGCTTTTTGATGCTGCTTCACCTCATACAGACAGAGATACCATCTCTTCTCAGAGCTTGATTTCCCACAAGCCCTCCCCACTTACAAAAGGCCTTCTTATTTATAGCCAACTTTTCTGGGTATTTGGATGCAAACATTTTAAAATAGAATGTCCTGCATCCTGTTCTAGGTCCATTGAACCTTCACTAAGTCAGACCCTTTTTCTCTCTCTTCTCCTTCTCTGTTCTCCCCCTAATTTCTATTCATTTTGTTACAGGAGAATTTATCTGTTTGTTGTTGTTTTTTTTAGCACAATTGCCTTCCCACCTCCACAGGGTCTTGTCTTCTACTTAGATGGCTCATAAAGGTGTTTTCCTAAGCAGAGGTAACTCCTTGCTAAAAAGTCCCTGGTTTCAGTCTTTAGATACTAATTGTTTTCAATTTCACTTTATTATGAAGACCTCATGGCAATAAAAAAGAAGGCATATGGGGAATTAGTACACTCAGAGACTTCTGAGCATTTATAATGCACTAGGAATTATGCTAAGAACCTCACATCCACCAATTCAGTATTGCTTTCAAATATTCCAAACCTCAGGTCCACATCTAAACTGAGTTCACTCCAGCAGTCCATGTAGCTGCCTCGCTCTGAGGCCAGGAGAGGTGGGTTCGTCCACAAGATGGGTCCAAGCATTTCTGCAGAAGGAACTTGTGCAAAGGAAAGAGAATGAGAAACTGCAGCTCTGGGGCAAGGCTACTGAGCCTGTGCTGGAGAGAAAGGCTGACGATTCTGAGCATAGACAGTCTCTGCGCCTAGAATCCCGGCCAGGCCCCATGGCTCCTATGGAAGACACAGGCAAAGGGGTTGCTGACAAAGAACTAAATCAATACCTGCAGCGTTTGTAGCTTTGGTGGGAGATCAGTGGACACTGTGGAGGTGCCTCCTCCAGTGGGAAGCAGTGGCAGTGTCTTCAGCAAACATGGACGGAAGAGTTGTTATTTGGGAAAAATATCTCAGCAGGGGACATTGCCATAGGCAACTGTGGGAGGAGCCCACGAGAGGGGAGAAGTCCTACTAGTAGACAAAGGGACATTAGAGGTGCCTCGTGAGAATCGGCAGAATGTGCCAAGGCACTTTGTGGGCAGCTTGAGGGAGTTAGATGTCTTACAAATCACGTGGGAGTTAAGTCAGAACAATATTTTTATATAAATGTGGATTTTTAAAATTTTATCTCAAGAGTTTTGTATTTACAGAAACACTGGGAAGACAGTACAGAGGGTTCTCATGTACCTCATCTCCATTTCCCCCAACTATTATCAATGTACAATAGTGTGATCCATTTGTTATAATTACAATAAACTAATACTTATACATTATTAACTAAAGCCCATGCTTTCTTCGGGAGTTATTACCTAATGTCCTCCTATTTCAGGATCCCATCCAAAGTGCCACATTACATTTAGTCGTCATGTCTCCTTAGGTTCCTCTGGGCTGAGGCGGTTTCGCAGGCCTTCCTTGTCTTTGATGACCTTGATGATTTTGAGGAGCCCTGATAAGATGTAGGAATTTATCTGATATTCTTCTTATGATTAGGCTTTTTTTTTTTTACAAGTTTTTGGGAGGAAGAGCACAGGGGTAAAGTGCCCTTGTCTTTACATAATCAAGGGTGCATACTACCAACATGATTTATGATTGTTGAAGTTGACCTTGATCACCTGGCTCAAGTAGTGTTTATCAGGTTGCTCCTCTATAAATTTACCTTTCTTTTTCTCCCTTCCATTGGAAAGAAATCACTATGCACAGCCCACACTTAAGGAGTGGGGGTTTATGCTCCCCCTCCTGGAAAATAGAGTAGCTACATAAATTATTTGGAATTCTCCTGCATGGAAGATTTGTCTATTTCCCCCCATTTCTTTGCTCATTTAATTATTTATATTAGCGTAGGCTCATGAATATTTATTTCATACTTTGGGTTATAATTGAATACTATTTTATTTATTTTGTTGCTTAGACTGTTTCAGCATCAACCATTGGGAATCCTTTCAGTCCACTCCTGTGTTTTTTTGACATATCCCCATCATTGTGTGTGTGTGTGTGTGTGTGTGTGTGTGTGTTGGCTTGTTTTTTCATTTGTTTGTTTTTATTTTATTTATTTACTTACTTAAATATATTTTTATTAATTTCAGAGAGGAAGGGGGAGAGAGAGAGATAGAAACATCAATGATGAGAAAGAATCATTGATCAGCTGCCTCCTGCATGTTCCCCACTGGGGATGAACCCACAACCTGGGCATTTGCCCTTGACTGGAATTGAACCCGGGACCCGTCAGTCCACAGGCCGATGCTCTATCCACTGAACCAAACCAGCTAGGGCTGTTTTTATTTTTTTGTGGGGAGTATTTCTTGCCTTCTAACACAACAGGGTGCACCAGCTCATCTTACATATTTCTGGGCTAGTCCTAGAATCAACCACTTCTCTAAGGAGCTTCGTTCTCCTAGAGAGGAGTGTTGAAACCAAGATTTGGATGCTAGGTGTGCTCATTGCTATTGTGGTGTGGTTGCTTCTTGACCCTCTTCCTGACCCTTGCGATGAAAGAACAAGGAAATGTATGTGTGTACACTAACTGGTGTATATATACATATTATTACATGTTTCTGTATGTAACCATCTGTTATCTATATTAATGTAAATGCGAGTTCTTAGTAATATCTCCAACTCTAATTCATTACCACAGTGGTTATTCTAGCCTCCTCTCCTTGCAGATATGTACATGCCAATCCAACAGTGAGAAATCTGGCTCCCACCATGCTCCATCCATTCACCTCATTGTTCCTTTCAAATATAAGTGTAGAGCGGTATCAGAATAGTTCATTCATATCTCTGTAGTATACACATTTATGAACTACAGTACATCACCTATGGATAGTTTCTTATGTCTTTAATTTTAATTTCAGCACATTTCTCCACAACCTTCTTCAGTGAGGTCATTGTGTACATTTGTAATACACTTAGGTTGCTTTGTTGTATTCTGAATTCCATCTGGGAACCTCTATATTCCTAAATTATTTTTTTAATATACAAACTTTAAGGTTCATGCTTTGTGCTGAAAAGTCCTATGGGCTTTGACAAATGCTTAGAGTCTTGCATCTGCCATTGCAGTATCATAATGAATGGTTTACAATCCTACAAGAAAAAAAAGAATTCCTTGTGCTTCACTGATTCAAACTTCCTCTCTCCCCTGAAACCCCTGCTCCTGGCAACCACTGATTTGTTTTTATTGTCTCTACAGTTTTATCTTTTCCAGGATGTCACATAATAGGAATCATTCATTATGTAACTTTAACAGACTAGCCTTTTTTTCACTTAGCAATATGCATTTAATATTCATCCATGTCTCTTTGTGTCTCGATAGCTCATTTCTTTTTATCATTGAAAAATATTGCATTGTATACATATACTAGTTTATCAATTTGCCTATTAAAGGACACAGACATATATCTTATACATATTTTACTAGATTTATACCTAGTATTACACCTAAGTATTTCAGTTTTTTAAATTTTTTTAAAATTAATTTCAGAGAGGAAGGGAGAGGGAGAGAGAGATTGAAACATCAATGATGAGAGAGAATTATTGATTAACTGCCTCCTGCATGCTCCCTACTGGGGATCAAGCCCACAACCCAGGCATGTGCCCTTGACCGGAATTGAACCTGGGACCCTTCTATTACCTTTCTTTTTCTCCCTTAAAGGCCGACGCTTTATCCACTGAGCCAAACCGGTTAGGGCAGTATTTCAGTTTTGGGGGAGCTATTAAAATAATCTTTTTTTAAGTTTCAAATTTCTATTGTTTGTGCAGAAAAATAGAAACACAATTGACTATTGCACATTTGCCTTGTAACCTGCAACCTTGTGACACTCACTTCCTAGTTCCAGGAAGTTTTTTTGTGAATCCTTTTGTGCTTTCTACATAGATAATCATATCTGTGTATATAGGCAATTTTTTTCTGTCATTCATATATATCTTACTGTGTTAGCCAGGAATTATATTTCTAGCAGTTATATTTCTTTCTCTTGTCTTATTGCACTAGGCAGGACTTCCAGTGTGATGCTGAATAGCAGTGGTGAGAAAGCACAGGCTTGCCGTGTTCTCCCTCTTAAGGGGAAACATTCAGTTTCTCACTGATGTCAGCCATAGGTTCTTCGTAAATGTTCTTTATCAAATTGAAGCTTATTCTACTTTCAGTTTAATGAGAGTTTTGTATCATGAAGGGGTGTTATATTTTGTCAACAAAATGTAAAAGCTCTTCTGCATCAATTGATATGATTATATGATTTTCCTTGTCTAGCTTGTTGATGCGGTATATTACATTGATTGATTTTCGCATATTTGGTTGCCTTGCAAATGATCCCACTTGATCATGAGGTATAAAGCTCTTTATACATTGTTCAATTTGCTAATATTTTGTAGGAAATTTTAACATCCATATTCATTAGAGATGTTGGTCTGTAGCTTTTCTTTCTTGCAGTGTCATTATTTTGTGTTATTGTCTAGGTAATGCTGGTTTCAGAGAATGAGTTAGGAAGTGTTTCCTCTAGTTCTATTTGTGCAAGAGGTTGTGAAGCCTTGACTTTATTTCTCCTTTAAATATTTGGTAGGATTTACTGGTGAAACCATCTGTGCCTGGTAATTTTTGGAAGATTGTTAATTGTAACTTAATTTTTGAAATAGATATTGGCCTATTAAAATGATCTATTTCTTATTGTGTGAGTTTTGGTAGCTAGTGTCTCTCAAGCAATGGATCAATTTTATTTAAGTTGTCAAATTTGTGGGCATAGAATTGTTCATAGTATTCCTTTATTATTCTTTTAACAACTATAAGATGAGTAGTGATAACCCTTTTTTATTTCTGATGTTGCTAATTTGTCTTTTCTCTTTTTTCTTGGTTAGCCTAGCTAGAGGCTTATAAATTATATTGATTATTTTAGAGAATCAGTTTTAAAAAATTTACATTAATATTTATATAGGCTTTGTTTGTAATAGCCAAAATAGGTTAACAATTTAAATGTCCACCAACAGGTTAATGGATAAACAAATTGCGTTACATCCATACAATGAAATTGTTTTAAAATTTATTTTTAAATTATAGTTGAAATTATAGTAACATATTTATTTTAGTTTAAGGTGTATAACACTGTGATTAGACTTTTATCTTCCTTATAAGGTGGTCACCACACTAAGTCTAGTAACCATATGGCACCATACATTGTTCTAACGATATTATTTACTATATTCCCTATGCTGTACTTTACATCCCCATGACTAATTTTATATCTGGCAGTTAGTACTTCTTAATCCTCTTCACCTTTTTTGCCCATGTCCCATCCCCTACCCCTCCCATGATGCTAAAACTTACTAATCGTCCGAGACATGCAAATTAAAAACACAATGAGATATCACCCATCACCTGTCAGAATTATTAAACAACAATACAAACAAAGAATACATTTTGGTAAAAGATGTGAGGACAAAGGAACCCTCATGCATTGTTGGTGAAATTGTAAACTAGTGCAGCCACTGAAAATGAGGAAAATGATAAGAAGTCTACCTTACATAAAATTAAATGCATTGGAAGCCATGAAACATCTAGAACGGTATGTTGCACTAGGTATTAAAATGAAGCCCTAAAACTTTTCTGTGTCATCATCTACCTTTGGATCTGCCTTCATCTGAGACTAAAGAATGTTAATAGAATCAATTTCCTAAGTTTACTGAATGTATTAAATGAAATATTGCCTGTGAAACACATACTGAAGAGGTAAGTACCAGATGAGTGTTCATCAAATATTGTCTATAGTTATAAAAACATGTATTAATGTGAGTATTTTCCTATATTTCACTCTTACAAAATATTCCTTAAATGAGCATACTTACATACATATTATTATATGATAATCATTTGTCTGCAGACTAAAATCATGGAGGTATGGACAGCTAAAATTTTGATTGATATCACTCAGTTCTAGCCCAAGAATTATATCCCTTTAAACCCTTCACATACAATGTTTGAAAATATCTGTTTTCTTCAAACCTCTGCCAAAAACAGGGTGTTATCAAGCTTTTCCATTTTTGTCAGTATAAAAGTTGCATTTTATTTTAATTACGTTTCTTTATTTATTAGTGAGATTAAGCATACTTACATGTGCTTTGTTTTATTCATGCTGCTTACCCATTTTTTCTTTAGGTTCTTTGCATACATGTTGGGTGTGGTCTCTGAGCAACAGAAGAGCAGTGGTTATCAAAACAGACAAGGCTTCTGTGCTTGCCAACTGAGATGGGTTACTGATTTTTGTTCAAACTGATTTATAAAGGCTCACCATGTATTTAGGAAACTCATCCTTTGTCTATCACGGTGGTTCTCAACCTTGGCTGCACATTAGAATCACCTGGGAATCTTTTTAAAATCCTGATTTCTGAGCCTCATCCTCCGGAAATTCTGCTTCTTTGTTATGGGGTGGGGCCACAACATTAGTAACAAAGAAACAGAATTTCCGGAGGATGAGGCCCAGAAATCAGGATTTTAAAAAGATTCCCAGGTGATTCTAATGTGCAGCCAAGGTTGAGAACCACTGGTTTAAACAGTGGTCGGCAAACTGCGGCTTGCGAGCCACATGCGGCACTTTGGCCCCTTGAGTGTGGCTCTTCCACAAAATACCGACTTCTGCACATGGGCCACGGTTTATATAGTGGTCGGCAAACTGCGCCCGCACGTGGTATTTTGTGGAAGAGCCACACTCAAGGGGCCAAAGAGCCGCATGTGGCTCGCGAGCCGCAGTTTGCCGACCACTGGTCTATCATATGCTACAATTCGGGGGGAATGGCATTTTTAAGGCAGAGGCTGATCCTTTCAGCATGCAATAAAGTACTAATTTTCAGGAGGAGCACAGGTGGTTTTTCCAGACGGGAGGCAGCAGTTAATGATTTTCCTGATTCGCCAGTAAGAATCAGATGTTAAGTTCCTTAACACACTCTTGATAAGAGTTGAACATGCAAGGAACAGGAGAGGCAAGGTGATCCTAGAAACCTGAATAAACGTCCTGGTTTACAGCAGTTCTTTTACTTTTTTATTTTTTTAAATTAATTAAACAACACAATGTTATCACCTGACAATGAATTTCAGGCCCAAATCCAAAAGTCAAAATTGAAGCAAATTACCTAATGCGGCCTAATGATAGAGTCTTTTAGGTAGCAGATTGGAAATCAATAGTGTCCATCTGAGTATGGAGCTTTCTTATTCAGGGGGATAATTTGTACCTAATAGGTACCAATGACTTAGAACCGAACGTGCAGGGCACAGAGACCTGAAGCTAATGCGTCAGGGGACACAGGGATGCACCGCATCCACTGCACCGGAAGGCGCCTGGCAGCTACCTGGGAGGTCACAATTGAGCTGAGGCTTCTGGGGCAGCCACGCAGACTTCTTGTCTTCTCTGTGAGATGTTTGATCAAGAGCCAACCACCTCCACAGTGAGAAATCAGGTAAAGACCAGAAGACCAGATCACTGAGTATGTGTCTTAGAGGAAAAGGGTGTTAGGAAAGCCCCCCTCTACCTGTTAGGACACACACACACACACACACACACACACACACACACTTTCCACTCCCCAAGGACACACTCTGCTCAGCTCCTCTCTCTTTAACTCTGAAACAGCCTTCTTTAAGCTGTAAATTCCCTGAATGGGTGATCCCTTAGCTGTTTGTTTATTTATCGTCAGCCCCTTAAAAAGAATCAGCATTTCCAAGTGGCTATTGCTATCTCAAAGGGCTGAATTGTGACTTTTGTTGCTATTACATGTGATTGGACATTTGGGAATATTTAGTAGGATACTGAACCAAGTAGTGTTTCTTTTTCTCACACAATGTACTAAATAAGTACTCAGCACAGAATTATATCAAGAAATCTGTTTATTAGAGACACTACAGAACACAAATAAGACATTAAAACAGAATGATGACCCCAAATGTTCTTTACATATGTGCTTCTCAGGTTTACAACATATTTTTCTGATTCTAAACTGAACAACTATAATTTACTTAGTTTATATTATGTGCACAAGTGATTTCTATATTTTGTTTATACTGTGAATGTACTAGTATATGTTATACATACAAACTATGTATATGTAGGTGACATAGATAATAATCTTTGCAACCATTTATATATCACATATCATATCTTCATACTATGTATATTATAAATATACATTATTCATAATCATAATTTTGCACAAAAACCACAAGGTTGGCACTATTACACCCATCCTATATAATAAAAGCCTAATATGCAAATTGTCCCCTCCACCAGGAGTTCCACCAGGAGTTCAACTGGGAATTTGACCAGGGGGTGGGGCCAGCCCACCAGCCACCTGTGGCCCCTCCCCCCAGCCAGTCCCACCCCTGATTGCCCTCCCCAACCTGATCAGGGGGTGGCACTGCCCCACAAACCTCCTTCGGCCCCTCCCCCTGGCTGGCCTAGCCCAGTTAGCCCCAAACGGGGTGGGCCTGCTGGACCCTGTCCATGCACGAATTCGTGCACTGGGCCTCTAGTTTTATAAATGAAAAACCTGCATTTCAGTAAGGATTGATAGCTTGCTGAATGTTGAACAGCTAATACATAGCCAGGCTTTGATTGAAATGCAGATCTTCCTTAGTAAGTCATAATATTAATATGAATAACAGTAATAACTCTTCTATATGCTAGGCACTGTTTTCAAGATGCAGTTTATATATATTAACTCATTTAACCTCCATGATGTATATACAATCATCATCCCATTTCATAGGATGGTTCTATGAGCTATATACAATCATCATCCCATACACAGAATGGTTAAACAAGTTGCACAAAGTCACATGGTTAATGAGTATAGAACTGGTATTTGAACCCAGGAAATCTGACTCCAAAACCAGTGCTCTTTCCACTACATCTAATTACTTCTCTAGTATGTTCTAATTATAATTATAGTGTTTTTGTCAAATACTTAGGCATTATAGAGAAAAAGAAGAAGAAAGCATGATAATCCCCAAATCTAGAACCATCACAAATGGCTTTTTAATGTATTCTCCTCAGTCTTTATTAATGCACACTTTATATTGTTGGGGTCTGTTTTAATTGATTGCAAAAAATTCAGTTTATGGACACTCCAGAATTTACTTTTCCATCTCTCTCCTGAAGTTCATTTTGTTTTCTCTCTATTTGTATTTGAGTTCATTCTTTAGAATATATTTCTTGAGGTAGAATTGAGAATGAAAGAAAATCACATTTAACCTTTTCAAACATTGCAAAATTGCTTTCTCAAATTGTTCATATTTACCCACCTATCAGCAATATATGTGATTGACCATTTCAGCATACCCCTATCAAAAAAAGTTCTAGACAATTTGGAAGGCATAACATGGCATGTGGTTAATGTTTGATAGGTTTGCATGTTTTTCACATGTTTAGTATATATTTATAATCTCTGTCTAGTAGATTTTTTTTTCTTTGCAATTGTCTTGAATGACCTTTAACCCCCCAAGGACTGAAGTGGTTGAGAGATATGTAATCTACCTTGGCCTGGTCCTGTTGTCATTGTATGTTTCCAGCTTCCTTGCTGACCCCAAGTGTCCCAGCTGAATACCACACCTTTTTCTGGATCCACATATTTCAGTTAGTTTTTTACCACTTTCCCAGATTTGTCTTGTCATACTGTGCCCACCGTATCCTGGAGGAAGAAAAGGACAAGCCCTCTCAGAGTCACAAGAGCCAATTACCATCTCTTCTCTCCACCACTGCAGGCCAGTTTTTCTGCTAGATGAGGGAGACAGACACATCGATTGCTTGCCTCTCACACATGCCCCAACTGGAGCCGGGGATGGAGCCTGCAACTGAGGTACATGTCCTCGACTGGAATCGAACACAGGACCTTTCAGTCCGAGGTCTGACACTCTATCCACTGAGTCAAACTGGCTAAGGCTCTGCTTTTTTTGTCAGACTCATTAAGGGAAAAAAAAACAAAAACCACACACACTCCTATGGCTATGGAAATGATAGCCAAGTACCAAGCTCTGCTGGCATTTCCTTAATGGAGGACCCAATGGGCCCCACAGCGTTCTCAAGAGAAGGGACAGCATGGAGCAATTTACACCATGGTTTTGGAATCAAAGAGACCTAGATTGGAGATTTAACTCAACCACTCATAGCTGAGGTAGCATGGGGACACAATGTTCAAAGAACTAAAAACAGGGCTGGCACATAACATGTGCTCAATTAATAATAGCCATGATTATTATTGGTAGTAATAGTGTAGATTAATACTTTGGCATATGGGAAGAAATAGTGAAGAGAAGGAGAATGTTGAGAGGAAGGGGGTCAGGAGTATTAGGGGACTTAACCTCCCAACTTTAAAATTTTGCAAATACTAAAGCTTGGATTTTTAGCTTCCATCTGTCTATAAGTGGCATAATCGACAGAAACCTCGAACATTACTTTGGCTAATGGCACCACTCATCAAATGGGCTATAGGTGATCTGTCCAATCAGAAGGCACAGTAGGAAGATGTCACACTTGGACGAAGACATTCCTAAAAGACCAGAACACTGGAAACATTGAGCCATGCTTCTTTGTAAGATTTTCATGAGAACTTCATTCTCTAAACTTGCCTCTCAACCTCTCAAGGATTTATAAAGATATTTTAATGCTTTGATGTGAAGATAAATATGCCTGTGGTTTCAGAAATGTCAAAAATATTGCTTGAAAATGAAAATTTAGGGCTGTCAACTTCATGGCCTACATGGGCCTATGGAACCTGTTTAGCTGATTCTTGTCATCCTATTATCTCCAGCAATCTCCTCCACTTTCCATACACAAACAAAATTAGCTGGGTCCTTTAGAACACTCTCTCTCTCTCTTTCTCTCTCTCTCTCTCTCTCTCTCTCTCTCTCAATGACCACCTAGATTGCGATCCTGATCAGTTTCATCATACAACTGATCAACTCAGTGATAATGCTTACCTTGCACCGACTCTACCTCTCAAATCTGCTACCTCTATCTCATCCTTACTGCCCTTGTAGTTTTGTGTAATCTTGTTGAGATTAGCATGCTAATTTTTCTTACTCCTCCCCAAATTATCTTCCTACCAAAGCTATTTTTCTAAAATGCAAATAGTAGCATAGCATTTTCCCACTTACGTCATTTCAAAGTCTCCCAAATATCTATGGCAGTGCTATGCAGTAGACAGTGATAGGGGGATATTTTGCAACTGAGCTGTTCAAGATGGTGGCCTTTAGCCACATGTAGCTATAGAGCACATCAAGAGTGACTGGTGAGATTAAGAAACTGAATTCATTTCTTAAAATTTCCATTGAAATAGTCATAAATGGCTAGGGTCATCCACCTTGGATGCTATGATCCTATGGAATAAAGTCAAAGTTGCTTAGCATGGCACACAAGGGCTTCCATCACCTGCTCCTGACGACCTCTCCAGTCCCAGCCACCACTGGTCCCTGCCTTGCATTTTTAGTAATGTCAAATACCTTGTCACCCTCCAAATAAGCTCTATCAGACAATGCTACTATGTGTGCCAGCTATTCCCTTGGCCTAAATGCCTGCCGCTTGCAAACTTGTGTAACTACCATACCCTTTAGGAGATTTTAAGACAAACCCAAGACATCCTCCAAGGATTTTTCTTGTCTAACCCCAGAAATCAATAACTTCTTTCATTTGGTTCTTTTTACTTCCTGTATATGGTTTTATTATTGCATTGATAACACTACCTTATAATTACTCACTGAACTGTTAGTTTTTTGGGGGGACAAATTCATGACAATTTGTTTGTTTCTCCAGTACTTGCCACCTTACCAGGGATAGAATGTCACTTAATAAATGCCTTTTTAATGATATGTCATTGAATTATGTAGATGAAAATTTTCATTATTTAATTGACCTTTTTTTCCATTTCAGTGAGTATCCTTTGGACTCAGTTTTATGTAAAACACCAAGGTATCTCATTTCCTCAGCAACAGAAAAGAAGTAGGGGATGGAATGAGATTGCTGAATAAAAAGTCAGCTGCAAATGTCTAATATCCAGTTTCACCTGCTCATTCAGCCCAAATAGTCTGAGAATCGAAAGCCATTAAAAGTACAAAGCCTCTTTCAAAAAAGACCTTATTCAGTTGTATGATTGTTTCTTCTACAATTACTTGGCAAATCTTAGCTGCATTTAAAATATATGTAGTGCCTGTGTTTTCAGAAAACATGCATGAATTAAACCTGTCCTTCACAGTTTAAAATATTATAGCAATTTCTCTACGTGAAGGAAAGCAACTTTTAGCAAGTTCATTCCTTTAACAGATGTTCATACAATTAATAGACTCCATGTGGGTATCTATGGATTCTAACCTGAAAAATGCCATGAATTACTTCTCATTTTTTCCTAGCTGCTCTTAAATCTGACACACAATATCTGTCAGCTCAGTTTTGGTGCACACACCTAGGCTTTATTTTCAGGAAATAAAATAATATAGAGTGCTGTAATCCAAATGGCCCAGTGATCTCTGAAACACTGAGACTTAAAAGTCAGAAATAAGAACAAAACCTCACATCTGTATAGCACATCACAGTTTACAAAGCACATCTAATGCTATTATTTCATTTGATCGTTTCAAGAATTTTTTTGAAGTGAGCAAGGCAAAACAGTATTTTCTGTCTTCATAAGGAAGGAAGGAAGAAACAAATACTCCTATTGTTGACCTGCCATGCCCATGTTCTTACAGCTAGCACTGCAGGGCCAGAACTCTTATTTGGTCTGACCACAAGTCCAGAGCTATTTTCCTTCCTCACTCTGCTGCCCAGATTAGGGGTTGGCCCTACTCCCCTGGGACCAGGAGTTTGCAGCTGATAGTAGAAGTCTTCCCAAAATTGCAGTCTCAAAGTGAAAGTGTGTTCTTGCCATGTCATCCCGTTATTTTCTTTCTGGAATGTTGCTTCTGGTAAATGAGGGGGAAAATTGCCAGTGACAGCTTGATAACTACCCCCAGCCATGGTCAACAGAGGTTACTTTCAGCCACAAGTTGGGAAGTGGTCTCCATGGAAACCCAGAAGTGAAGCTATTTCTCAAATACATCTCAACAGCAAGAGCTCAGTTATAAACTTTGTCAAAAGTTTGGAGGTAGTAAAGGTTGACTGAGGGTCACACTTCTGGAGAGAGGGAAAGGGCTCCAAATAATAATAATAATAATAATAATAATAATAAGAAGAAGAAGAAGAAGAATAAGAATATATATATATATTTGTAAAATTGTCTTTTGGTCATTCATATATACCATATTGTCCATCCTTTCAATTTCATTCAAAGCAATGATACCTCTTCCTCATTGTCTCCTGAATCAAGATTTTGGTAATACCTTATAGATGAGAGTATGTTATGATGAGGATTTAAAAAAAATTCTCTAATGAAACCCTTCTTGTGTGGAATTCAAATTCAAGTAGGACCTACTCCATAATAAATCTGGCATGGTGTCAAATATAATTCATTATAAGGTTTCCTAGTATTTCACACTGATGGATTGCCCAGTGGGTCTACGAAACACCTAATGAAGTAATGTGCTTTATTTTTGCTAGGTGCCTTTCATAAGCAATAGAATTAAGGTACTCTCTATTTTCTTCCAAGTAGCTGGAATGAAAAGGGAAACATCTGGTCAATCATTTCTTTATTCTGTCCCCAAATGCCAATAGCTTGCTCTACAAACATGAACTTCTCACTGCAACACTTTCTACCTGATACTCCTTGGGAGGGGCCTGCTCTTGACTGTCCTCCAGCTCTAAAACTCCACAAATTAGTATTTTGCTCCACACAGAATAAGGATCAGCTAATTGGCCAAATGTTTCCACTTGAATTTAGATGCCCTGGCAGAATATCTATAATAATAAAAGCGTAATATGCAAGTCAATCGAATGGCCTAACAGCGGAACAACCTTCTGGTCGACCATGCTATGATACTCACTGGCACCAGGCCAGCCAAGGTGGGTGCGATGTGATTGGTTGGGGGCCCTGCCATCGCCCCATGATCGCCCCACAGAGGGAGGCCCCGGCTACCTGGCTGGTGGCTGGCAGTGCTGCGGGGCCTCCCTCTGTGGGGGTGATCCATCGCGGAGCCCCGGCCAGGTGGGCAGGGCCTACTTCTATGGGGCAATGGATCGTGGGGCTCCCAGACTGTGAGAGGGCACAGGCTGGCCTGAGAGACCTCCCCCCACCCCTGAGTGCATGAATTTCGTGCACCAGGCCTCTAGTAAATGCAGAATAAGACAGAGATAAATAAAGGTAAAAAATAAAATACAATAAACTCTTAGCCATTCATGGGAGATTGTCTGCAACTTGTGTTTAGTACCAACCAGGTAATCTGTCTTCTTTCTACTTCTAGACTGTCCACTAAACCATGAGTTATGAGTCTGAATGGTCAATATAATTTCAGACAATCAGTTGTTGGAGTGTGTATTAGTTATTTATTGCTGTATAACAAACAATCCAAAAGCTCAATGGCCTAAAACAACAATGATTTATTATTTATCACCATTTGGTGGATCAGCTGGATATTTCATTTGCTCCATGCATTGTGGGCTGAAGTCACTTATACAGTGGCATTCAGTTTGGAGCTTGACTGGGACTAGAAAGTCCATGATGACTTTACTCACATGCATGAGAGCTCATATAGGGTAGCTGGAATGGCTGGTGACTAGCAGGTCCTCTCTCTCCATCAAGATAGACAGAGCCTTACGTGGTAGTTTAGGTGACTGAAAGGAGAAGCTACTAAAACTCTTAAGGGCTAGGCCCAGAACTGGCACAGTGTTGGTAAAACAAAAATCTAGCCAAGATTCAAGAAGAGGAGAAACAGAGTCCACCTTTCAATGGAAAGAGTTGCATATACATACAGAAACGGGACGTGGGAGGAGTTATTTATGGCCATAAGGAGATAAGCTATCACAGTCTGCTCTACAGACACAACAATTTATGAAAATTTCAACTACCCACTGCAAAGACCATCAGTCTCCTCCAAATAGTGTCTCAGGCTCAGGCCCAAAAGTCAGGATTTAAACCTGGTCTCGATGTGGCTAGGTGTGGCTGCGACTGCTCGGATATAGTTTCTCTTGATCTAGAGACATGAAAACGACAAGAAAACAAGCTAAATTTTTAGCCCCTTATTCCACACATGTGCCCAACATAGTGAAATGAGAACAGAATAACCACAATGGACACACCTATTCAAAATATGTGTTGTCATATGTCAAAAAGCACATGTCGTCAGTTCCTCCAACTGAAAAACGGCCCTGGATCAGGGCCCAGTTCTGCACTCTGAGAGTGGTGTCCTGATCCCAAGTGTTCTCCTCTGATCTAGGCTCTGCCCGCAGAGCCATTTTTCCTTTTGTGTTATGTAGGGCTCATGCTTACAGCTCAGTTGCTTTCTCTTCCTGCTCCTGACAATATATTGGGCACCCAGAGGATTCTTGTCATTTTGTGCTCTTCATTTTAGTGCATGCTGGGGTGTTTCACTAATACAATTATTTTTCAACTGTGGATTTTCTCTGAATCTTATTGTGGCTCCCAAAGCCACATCCATGGTTCTCTCTGAGACATGCTTCTCTCTACTTGTCGGACTGATGTGAGACACGAGATTCTTTGACACCCTATTGTTTAGCTGTGAAGATCTACTAGCTCCACTTTAAATCTTTCAGAGGTCTTAAAAAGAGTTCTTGTACTCCTGATTCAAGAGGAGGAGAAACTATATCACAGAGTTGAAAGGGACCTCAGAGGTCATCTGATCCTACTCATTTTGGTTCAAAATCAACTGACTTCTAGAAGTTAAGAAGCTAAGGCTCAAAGACAAGAAAGGATTTGACCACAGTCATAAAGCCAGTTGTCAGCCAAGCAAGAGACAGAAATTGCATCACTTACATTAAGGTTCAGAGTGCTTTCTATTACATTTCCCCTAAGTTGAGTTGGAAAGAAAAACTGCTTTAAAACATATTATTAGGAATATCAAAGATAAATTATCTTTGAAATACCTATTTTATCATTATTCATACCATTGTCATCTTCCTTTAGTATGCACAAGAGAGGTGACTATCCTGGAAAGGTATAAATCAGAAACCAGAAATCAGCGCCAAGTGGGGAACCAAGCTCCGATTCCTGTATCTCTGGAACATTCTAGAGGAAAAGAATGCCATTGGTTTGGGGGCTTTAAGGGTCTTTTACTTTCCATTCACTTTTCATCCATTCATGTAACAAATGCTTCTTAAACACCTTCTACGTGTCAGAATATATTCTTTACATTGGAGAATTGGCCTTTCAGATGCTCACTAGGTAGGAGTGTGAGCAGCTGATAATTAGAAATATAAACGTGTCGTGAAAACAGAGAAAGCAGCTCTGCTTGGGGCAGCTGCGCTACGGCTTATGGAAAGAAGGGGCAGAAACTCACCAGGGTTGCTAACTGTAGGGAGACCCAAAAGATCAAAGAATATCCACAGTTGGATGGAATTAGACGGCAGCTTGAGTGATGGGCGGGGTGGACAGGGAGGCTCTGGGGAGGTCAGAGACATCATGCAGCACTTTCAGTTGCACACAGAAGCTGCAGCGTCAGTAGCTTCATAAGCGGGAGGGGAAAGAAAGAATAGCAGCTGTGTTCTGTGCTAGACTCAAATCAGAGGCTGTTGGCCTTGGATTACAATTGAGAGGTTCCAATTTATTGGTCAAGATAATGCTTCCGCAACCCAGTTCCCTTGTGCCTTTCTCTTATTCTTTTCTATGGTGACAAAACCTGGTGCTGGGAGCATGGCCACAGTTATTTGGGGGCGGCAGCTCAGAGAAGGTACATGGTCCTAAAATCAGGTAATGTTCACAAAGACACATGGGTGCTTAGGAAGTGAGTATCCCGAGTGTGTCTACGTTTTCTGTTTGGGTCATGCCTTATCATCTAAAACATGTTTTAAATTTGTTTTTGAATCTTGTACCTGTGCTGTGGACTATTGCCATGAGGTGGTTGGAACAGGCATTGTAGAATATGATTTAGGTAAAGTGAGTATACATTATCTGAAAATGAACCTTAGTGACTGTTTAGTCTAAAATCTGCTGCAAATTTTTTGTTTCTTTTTAAAGCCTAATTCTCCTGTGCCCAGTGTACCTGAGCGTGGTGACTGGTGAGATTTGTGTCCAACCTCCAGAGGCTGGCTACCTGTTTAACCTTCACCACGGCTCAAACACAAATCTGAGGGCCAGACCAGTCATATTCTCAAAGAGGCAATCAAGCTGCTTAGCAAGGAAAACAGAGGCAGCGAGAAGGCGTGATGCCATGCAATAAATCAGAATGAACATCCCGTTTTTATCTCCATGGCAGTCAGCCCATTCCATTCTCTGCATGCTATTTTCATATGTTAACAGCAGTTTGAGAGCTGAATAGGAGGAGAGGAGGAATGGTTTAATGGGATGAGAGGGGACGAGAGAGAAAAACACTCACTGACTATTAATTCGGATCCGGCCAAACCCAGTAGTGTCTATTGTAACCACATAGAATTGGACATCCACTGGGGGGCCTGCCATTGCATAAGGCAGTACCCTCATCCATCCTGGCCCTCTCTGCCTCTCTAAAACCTTGTTTCCATGATCTCTGCAAACCTTCATTGAAGACGGTGACATTTTCCTGTTCTGTTCAGCTGGGGCTATGGCACCCTGAACTGGGGTCTGGAACTCTCCCTGGTGAAGAGGGGGAGGCTCCTCCGAGCTCAGTGGTTCTGTGCACACAGCCCTCTCGGCTCACAAGCGGGTGCAGCACTTCAGAAAGCATGATGCTGTATGATGGGCTGGGTGCCAAGCACTGAGATCGCGTTAGAAAATGGCCAGTTTCGATGGCAGATTTTATCCATTAAAACCTATTACTAGTTCCCTCCCAGAGCCCAGCTGGTTCCATTATAGAAAATTGGAGTGAAATGATGTCAGGTTTGCGCCATAAAAATGAATAGGAATCTTGCTTTTCATTATTTTAAATTGCAGATTGTTGCACTGATATGTATTTATTTTCGTCATTTCTCTCTGGCCCTGGTTTGAGGGCCTGACCCTTGAATAATGAATAAACAGAAAGACACATGTTGGCACTTGAGCCTTGCCTGTGTCACCCTGGTTTTTCCTTCCATTTCTGACAAATTCAAAAAATGCAGCACTCTTAAATGGGTTTATAATCTGAACTCTTTTAAGCTGTCACTCAATCTCTGTCTCAGAAAATAGGCTATTGAAACTAAGAAGGAAATATTTCACAGAGACCTCAACATGGCAAACTTGTTTCCAGGCTCAGAGGCAGCCCTTTGTAGTGTTAGAATTAAAATAAGAACTTGGAGTAATTGCAGCTTATTGAGATAAAGGAGATTCATTTGGAAATGCCAAATACACTTTAGCAGCCTTAAAATGATGACTTCTTTTGTTTGGGCATAATTGAGTTTTCTAGATGTTTCTTTCAGACACAGGATTTTTAGAGGATGAGTCTCAATGGTGGGCAAAACAACAGTGAATATAATAGTAATGACTGTGGGTTCATTTTAGAGTATTTTATTGTTTAAAATGTTTTATATCTTGTTACTCTAGCACTTAAGTGGCTACTGAGGTATAAAAACCAAAAATATGATGGGTCCTAGAATTACTAGAGCTATGAGAAGCAGCTGAAATACCGTAGAGATAAGAGAATTTGTACCCCAGACATTTTGGATTTTTAGGAAAATGTACAACTCACAAGGAGCCTTTAGGACAGTGGTTCTCAACCTTCTGGCCCTTTAAATACAGTTCCTCATGTTGTGACCCAACCATAAAATTATTTTCGTTGCTACTTCATAGCTGTAATGTTGCTACTGTTATGAATCATAATGTAAATATCTGATATGCAGGATGGTCTTAGGGGACCCCTGTGAAAGGGCCGTTCGACTGCCAAGGGGGTCGCGACCCACAGGTTGAGAACTGCTGCTTTAGGAGGAGCCATTAGGACCCTTAGGATCATAAGAAAATGCAGATGAAAAAAATTGTAATTGCTTGAATTTATAAAAAGTTTAAACACTATTGTTTTCAGAGATTCAGAAAATTTCTTGGCACAGATTTTCTTCCCCGTTTGCTAATTAAATTGTGACAAATCGATTTCAGGGAAAGTGGCGGCATGAGGGGCAACCACAGAAACGTTCTCCCCCAAGTTCCACTCTTCCAGCCAGGTAATGTCCACTCTTATTAACAATGGCTACACTAAACCCAGAATCTGGCCTGTGTCTGAACTGTCACCATATTTACATGCAGTCCCGTGGCCAGCCATGATGATTTTCTCACTGCCACATTTGAATGTGATAAACAGAGAAGCAGTAGACATCTTCTATTCACGCCAAATCAAAGTCAATCTCACCCTGAGCTCTCTGCCAACAAGGTGCTGAGAAATTCAATCATTGTCATTGTTGGAATTCCTTGCCCCTAAATTCATACTGTGTGAGAGAAACTTGGAATTCCACCAAGCCTAGGATGGAATTTGGAAAGGATTCTGGAATGTAGGGCTATGCTGGAAATTCATACGGTCATTTTATAAGCACAAGGAATCCCTTTCATGAGTGCATGTCCACCACTGTGTGTTATACTTGGAGCAAAATCTTCGATGAGACTAGAGTCCCACATGCCTGGGCCTCATTCCCTAGACGTGACTCTGGCCTGCTCATCGCTGAGGTCCTCCAAGCTGCCAGTTAGTGCAGCAGTAATTCTCTCCACAATCTTGGCGAAGTTTCTCCTGCTTCAGTTTGGCTGGTGTGTGTTATTTTTCAAGTCCTTTCCTCCAGCCCTGTTTTCCTTTCTGCGAAAGTCTCCTCCTGCCCCAGGCCTTCAGAAACACAACATTGACTTGTCCCTACTCCTCATTGGAAGGGAGAGGTGAAACCTGGCAGCATTGTGACTTCTGAAAGTATTTCTTAAATCTAGATTTAAGTTCAAACTCTGTCACTTTGGGAAAAAAAATAACAACCTCTCTATGGCTTCATTGTTGTTTTTGTAAAAGTGGCATAATGACTGTCAATATCATAGGATTAAATGATAGAAATACCTCATATGTTTTTCTTAGCTCGGAGAACATAAGAAACATTTATAAAATACCACCAATCAGGATGGAATTGTGACTTTTCCATTCATTAAATCTTGATAGTAGTAATCCTGTTGGACTAACGATATTTCCAAAACCAGTTGGTGATCTGCATTAGAGGTACCAATACCAAGATACAAGCTCCTGAGGGAGGAAGCTCCTCTATGTAACTTATTCTCCAGCCAGAGTCCAGGCAAAACAAGTAGCAGAGGGTCAACCCATGATTCATCTTATGGCTCTAGACATGAAACTTTTTCTTTATGCTTAACTACACATATGCTCATGGTCTCAGAAACTACCTCTATAACCAAACTGCCCTCCAACCTCAACTCAAACTAAAATTCCCCAACACTACTCAAGAAAATTTGTTTTTCAAACAATGCTAGCAGGACAAAGGATACAGATAGTTCAGAGGAGAGAGCTTTGGAGAAATAGTTGGCCAGAGTTGGGTATTGGGTATTGGCAGAGTGATTCTTTTTTTTTTTAAGATATTTTATTGATTTTTAGAGAGAAAAGGAGAGGGAGATAGAAACATCTATGTGAGAGCAGAACATCGATCAGCTGCCTCCTGAACACCCCCTACCAGGGATAGAGCCCTCAACCCAGGCATGTACTCTGACTAACAATCACACCAGCAACCTTTCAGTGCATGGGACAAGCCTAACTAACTGAGCCACACCAGCCAGGGCATGGCAGAGTGATTCTTAATGGGTGTGTTAGACAGAACAACGGTCTTAATACTTAAACCTGTACATGATGCCTTGTTTGAAAAAAAAGGGAGGGAGTGGGAGGTTTGTACATGAGATTAAGTTAAGGATTTTGAGACGGAGAGGTTATCCTGGATTACCCGGTGGGCCAAAATGCCATCACAAGTATTCTTATAAGAGAAAGAGGATGATTCAGTGCATACACAGAGAAGAAGGCCATGTGAAGATGGAGCATAGAGCTTTGAAAATGATGGTTTTGAAGATTGGAGTGATGTGATCACAAGCCAAAAAATACTGGCAGCCACCAGAAGATGGACAAGACGAGAAATGGATTTCCGTGTAGAGCCTCTGAAGGGAGAGTGCCCCTGAGGAAACCATGATTTTGGCCCAGTAACACTACATTTGGATTTGGGGCCTCTGAAACTGTAGGAGAGTAATTTTTGTTTTGTTAAGTCACCAAGTTTATAATTTGTTACAGTAGCCTCAGGACACTAATACAGTGGGGAAAAGAGAATTTGATGACAAGAAAACAGGAAAATGTGATACATAGAGAGAAGATAACAAACAATGTTCCATCCCTTATAAAATTATTAGTTCACCCCCTTATGAAATTAAACCGAGTTCTGAGTCTGGGATCTGTTGGATTTTTAGGATATACAGGCATATTACAGAAACTGTTATTAATCAGGTTTTGTCATAGTCACGGAATAAATCACTCCATAAGCACAACAAAGTCTGACATCACGGTTTATAAGCCAAAATGAAAGGATGCACATTGCGATAAACTATCTCAAGTCTGGCACCAATGAGCAAGGCCAAGGACATAATGGCATAGAGAGAAGAGTAGGTTCTTCCAGTTTCCTATGTAGCTACTGAAATAATGCTAAATTTTGTGTTTTGCTAGTGAAACAATAGAATTCTGTGCCTATAGTGCTTGCTAGATCTGTTTATAGTATATGACAGCCACCTGCTTTATTGTTATAGGAAAACCCAGACTAAACAAAGTTGAATATTCATAAAGTTTTTCAATTGGGTCTTGTGAGTCAACAATGAATGGGAGGTGGCAGAGGATGCACAAACAAATGGGGATTATTATGAAAATCTGCGCGCATGCGCACACACATATATACACACATAAAAGAGTACCATAGATATATTTTCTTTTCAAAATAAAATATTTTTCTTCAAAACTAATGTGGAAGAGAAAAATCTAGAACTTAGAAAAGATCTCAAAATCAGAAATCGAGATGCCAAAAATAGTTAAAACAAACAAGACAAATCCCTTGTGAAGATTTAAAATGTAAAGGATAAAAAGATAATCCTGTGAGCTTCAAAAAGAACATTTGTTTTCAGAGTAGTTAAAGTTAGTTTCAGATTTTCTTTCTGCCATAATCGATGCCTAAATGTCTAGTTAGTGAGCATATGTTGAAGCCCAGAAAGGCATTTTCAAATGTGTAGAGTCTCAGCTATATGTTGTCCAAATGCATTTTTGAAAAAACAAATCACAGGAAAATACTTTGAACAGTGATGTAATTTTTAAAGAACAACATATGGTCATTGAAATATAGTTATTATATGGATGATTAAAGACACCAAGCATTAATAAAATGTGGATTATTACAGATGTAACGTGAGTATTTCCAAATCCTCCCATTTGTTTTCCTCTAGTATTCAAATATAGTAACCAGAGTCCCAACTCACAAATCGAAAGGACGTTCAGGGTTCATATGCTTTTATTATTTTGTTGGGACTTCTGCTGTCCCAGTCCAATTCATCCATTTCTCAAGCAATTACAAACATGAAACACCCTATGAGATGAGGCATTTTTTCCTGTCCCCTATAGCATGGTACCTTTAGCACTTAAAGTCATACTCAGTGAATTAATGAATAAATGCTATTGTCCATGACAAAAGTTTTCTGAAGATTTGACAGTGGTGGTGGCAGTTAATGGCATAAAAAATAAATAACTCAAAACTAAATTTTATACATCACCATTCCTAAAATTTCACAGCCATCTCTGTCATCATGTAGTCTTATCTTCACAGCTGTCTTCATTCTGAGGCATCTGTCCTACTGGCCTATAGCCAAACTGGTCCTTGCTTTCAGACTTCCTCATCTCCTTCCTTCTCTGAGATCAAAGGGTCCTCTGGCCCTTTGATGTATTACTTAAGCCTTCAATGGGAAAAAGTGGTAATCCATGTATTATGAAGGTCACCTGCTTCCTACATAACCAACCATTTTAGCCCAGGCCTTACCTCCTGTAAGTAACCTAAGAATTTTTTAATGTGTCTTTCAAAGCAAAGAGGTCCCCCCCCCCAAAGAAAATTTCCCATCTTTTGAAAGTGAAGACTGTCTAAACTTTCAAAAACAATGGCATTACCCTACACCAAAACAGGACTTTAAATATGAGGAAGGAAATGAACATCCAAATTCAAGAAGCTCAATAGACTCCAACTAGAATGAACTTAAAGAGGCCCATACTGAGATACATTATAATTAAACTGTCAAAAGTCAAATACAAAAATAGAATCTTGAAATTAGCAAGAGAAAAGCAACACATAATGTAAAAAAGAGTTCCTATAAGATTATCAGAGGATTTTGAAGCAGAAACATTACAAAGCAGAAGGGGATGGAATAATATTCAAAGTGCTGATATAAAGAGAAAACTGCCAATTGAGAATACTATATCTGGCAAAACCATCCTACAAAGATATACCTATAGAAAGTACACAAAAGAAAACGAGAAAGGACTTAACTAGGTAACTAAAAAAAAGTCAATGAAACAAAAAAGAAGGCAGAAAGAGGGGAAATAAAGAACAAAATAACTACAAACACATAAAGCAATGAACAAAATGGCAACAGTAAGTTCTTTTCTCAGTAATTACTTAAATGTAAACAGATTAAACTCCCCAGTCAAAAGATATAGAGTCGTTTAATAGATTAAAAAAATCCAAGATAGAACTATATGTTGTTTATAAGAGACTTGCTTTAGATATAAGGACATACATGCTGGAAGTGAAAGAATGGAAAAAGATATTCCATGTAAATGGTAACCAAAAGATAGCAGGAGGGGCCATACTTATTTCAGACACAATAAACTTTAAGTAAAAAACTGTCACAAGAGCCAAAAGGATATTAACCAGAAACATAATAATTATAAACATATATATATACCAATAACGGAACAATCAAACATATGAAGCAAACATTGACAGAACTGAAGGAAAAAAATTAGACAGTAACACAATAATAATAGGAGATTTCAATACCCCACTTTTTATAATGTATAGAATTACTGATAAGAGAATTGATAAGAAAATATAGGACTTGAGCAGCACTATAGACAATTGTTCCTGACAGGTACAGAACACTCACCTCAAAACATCAAAATACACATTCTTCTCAAGGGCATATGGACCATTCTTCAGTATAGACCACTTGTTAGGCCACAGAACAAAAGTTAATAAATGTAAGAAGATTTTAAATTTTACCAAGTATCTTTTTTGATCACAATGGAATGAAATTTTAAATCAATGAAAAAAGGAAAACTTGAAAATTCATAAATGTGTGGAAAGACACATTGACTAGAAAACTTGATATTGTTAAAATATTAACACTACCCAAATTGATCTATAGATTCAATGCAATCCCTTTCAAAATTCAATGGCATTTTTTCTAAGTTCAATAAAACATGCTAAAATTAATATGGAATCTCAAGAGATCCTGAATAACCAAACCAATTTTGATTTTACAAAGAAGCTAGAGAAGACCTTGAGGATATGTTTTGGATGAAATATGTGAGACATAGAGAATGAACTAGCAGTTACACTTGGCATAGGCAGTTAGACTTACAATGGTTTTAGATGAGAGAAGTTGTCCTGAAACTAATAGGCTAAAGGTCACAAAGATATGAAAATAAGTGCCCCATAAAGATAAAAGATTTTTCCCCAGCCCTCTCAATCAGGGAATATTGAAGGACTTATAGTGGAAACAGGATGATTTTGAGAATGTATTGCTAACTACGCAAATGCCAAATTTAAAGGGCCATGTTTCTTTTTTTAAAATATATTTTTATTGATTTTGGAGAGGAAGGGAAAGGGAGAGAGAGATCGAAATATCAATGATGAGAGAAAATCATTGATTGGCTACCTCCTGCATGCTCCATACTGGGGACTGAGCCTGCAACCTGGGCATGTGCCTTTGATCTGAATCAAACCTGGGATCCTTCAGTCCACAGGCCACTGCTCTATCCACTGAGCCAAACCAGCTAGGGCAGGGCCCTGGTTCTTAATGTGGAAGGTCAGACTGCCTCCATGCTAGGAACAAACTTATCTGGTTGTCTGCCTCTCTGGGAGCTATGAGAGATGACTTGGAGGGAGCTGAGTTCAGAGGAGAGTGTGCTGATTGGTAGGGGGTGTGCTGCCTTTCCCCCTCACTCCAGTTCTCTCTCCTCTACAGAGCAGTGGTTATAAAGGAGGGTGAAATGCTCCCAGTCTTCAGAGTTAGCTAGGCACAGTGGTGGAGAAAGAATCTGAAGTGGAAAAGTGCTGAGAGAATGAAAAAAACCTGAATTTGACTGAATAGTCCTCTGAGAGAGCTCAGATTTTTATGACCAGATTGAACTGCAGAAATCATTGAACCGGACTAAAACTTAAGTAGGAAAAGGACAGAAAATGTGATGTTTGTTCTAGTGGTTCACGTTTCAGAACAGAATGTACAACTGTAAGTTGTACATGTTTAGCTATGGCTGAGATGAGACGCTCACATAAGCTGATGATTATTGTGATCTTATATAATAAAGAGGTAATATGCAAATTAACCCTCATCCCCTCACAGGATGGCTGTCTATGACCAGGCTGGCAAGGGGATTAGTGAGGGACGACCAAATGACTGAACAAGCAGGCTGTGTGGGGTGACCAGGCCAGCGGGGGGGCCGTGAGGGTGACCAGGCCGGCGGGGGGGGCAGTTAGGGGTGACCAGACTGGCAGAGGGGGGAAGTTAGGGGCGACCAGGCAGGCAGGCAGGTGAGCGATTAGGAGCCAGCTGTCCAGGATTGTGAGAGGGATGTCTGGCTGCTGGTTTAGGCCCGATCCCCAGGGTCAGGTCTAAACCGGCAGTTGGACATCCCCCAAGGGGTCCCAGATTGGAGAGGGTACAGGCTGTACTGAGGGTACCCCCCCTGCATGAATTCTGTGCACCAGGCCTCTAGTTTTATTATAAAAATAATACACGATTTCTTGTGGAAAATACATTTTGTCATTACTCTTGAGTTTTTCTTATTTTGGGTCATTAGTTTCAGTTATTTGGGGAGTTATTTAATGAAGGTAGGGTCTAGGTCACCTAGAATAAGAAGACTTTCACTGCCATATTGAGCCTGCATATGCAATTAAGGTTTTCTTGACTTTTGGTTATTAAGAGAATCAAAAGGTATTTTTTAAAGGCGATCCATTAAGGAAAATGTCTATGTGGAAAAGGAGAGAAGAAACAGGCAGTTATACTTCACCACGTGAAGGAAAAGCTAACATTCCTTTAGAATTTCCTTTAGAAATGTTCCATGGAACATTTACATTCCTTGTGGGGAGAAGGCACAGCAACTTCTCTTGGCTGAATTCACATATTTTGAACTTTATGAGCTAATGATGATGAAGACTGTTTAGGAAGATTTGAGCTAAATCCTCCTACTCATTAAGTCACATAAGTGGATCATGTCATCAAAGAAATGATAGCTCAGAAAGCTAACAAGTTACAGAAAAATTGTCAATAATATATTGGAGCCCAATGGTATTGAATTGCTTGACAGGCATAAGTGTGCATTTAATGGTGTTTTTAGTGCTCACGATAGTCAAGGAAAACACATTTACCTAAAATACCTCATTTAATCCTCACAATTATCCTTCTGAGTTGGGTACTGTAGTTCTCATTTTATAGAGGAGCAAATCAAGGCTGCAAGATATTTAATCGCTTCTCCAAAGTCTCTGAACAAGTGAGTAGCAGAACCAGCCCTCAAACCCGGGTTAACAGCTATGCTCTTAACAATTTTTTCAACATTTGGCTGTCCTATATATCATCTGGAATATGGTTTTGCTGTCAGACCATATTTTAAGGTGGAAGCAAAGTTGTATTCCCCAGAGATCCAGATTGTAATAAATGTAGCTTTTTAAACTAAATTCTGACTCAAGAGATCAGGCTTCTATTGCCAAGTTTGGTATCAGCACAGAAAGGCTAGTTTCTGCTATTCCAGGTACTTAGGTAATGATGAGGACCCGGAGGAATCGTGATGGATATGCTTGCTGAAGATATCCCTAAAGGACCAGGAGCAGAGGCTGGGTGGGGAAAATATTTACATCAACGGATTTCAGTCAGCTCTAGTGAAAGGAGAATTGTTGTGCTGATAGTGGTCTTTGTGTATCAGTGGTCAGGATGTGACCTTTGGGATGAACATATGTTTATGTTCTTCATTTGCTGGGAAAGATGGTATGTTTGAACTACAGCATGTCTCAGAAGGCATGTATTCATGCAAAGATATGTGTTCCAGGTAAATGAAAATTTGACAATGGGTTGGGGGCCAGGTCAGTAGCACCAAAGGAGAACACCTTAAGATGGCTCTAATTATGACTTATTTGTTACCTAACAATTATCTACCCCAAGCCTTCAACCACCTTTAGAATGGTACCCGTTTGGTAAGTATGAAAATCTGCATTTCTTGGGTCAACCCATGATGCACAAAATTTCCAAGGATAGCCAACCAAGGCCTAAGTTTAGAGTTATTTTGGTTGGACAGCCCGTTTCAACATTATCTGTACATGCGAATCCAAAATAGACTAGATAATCAGGGACTGTATAGATTTGGGAAGTGCAGTTTATTTATTCCACTTGGCAGACATTTTCTTTAGAAAGATATGTATGTGATCTCCTAGAAGAAAACTCAGAAAGTTTAAATAATTAAAGGGAACATAAAGTATGAAAACAGGTGAGGAAGAAGAAGCTGGGAACAACAGGCATTACAAGGTATGAGCATTTGGGCAATGCCTTTGATGAGGATCTCATTGCATTTAAAATCCCAGGTTGCCCTTAGCAGCCCTGCTCACTCACAGAGGATGAGAAGAATCGGGAATTTATCTGCTTTTCATTCCACCTGTCTAAATCCTACCTCTTCTTTTTAAAATTCTTATTGTATCAATGAAGCCATATATATATTTAATTCCTCACCAAAGTGAGCCTATCTATGGACACTGTATTCTATTCCATTAACCTATATGTCTCTCTTTATGTCAACATCATGGTCTTACTTTAGGTTTATAACAAATGTGAAAAAATAAGGTATAAAATTCTTCAATATTGTTCTTCTATTTCAAAAGTGTTTTGGCCATTCTAGGTCTTTTGCCTTTACATATACATTTTAGAGCCAGCTTATGAATTTCTAAATTCCTGTTGGGACTTCAACATTAAATCTATGAATAAGATGGCTCCACATTTATTTCTGTTTTCTTTGATTTATTATCTTAGTGTTTTATAGTTTTTAGATACCAATCACATTTTTTTAGATTTAGACCTGAATATGTTTCTTATTTTGCAATTGTTCATTGCTAGTTATTAAAATATAATTTAGTTTTGAACATTGGACTTATTTTTATTTTTTACAGATTTGCTAAACTCAATTTTAGTTCTAGAATTTTTTTTTTAGATTTCCTGGAATTTTCTGTATAGATACTCGTATAACCCATAATACTTCTTTATTTCCAACCTATCTGCCTTTATTTCACTGTCTTTTCCTTGTTGTGTGCCTGGACCTCCACTTCTGTGTTGTATAACAGTGGTGAGAGCAGATAACTTGCCTTGTTCCCAGTCTTAGGGTGAAAGCATTTTGTTGTTCTAGAAGCCCTTTATCGGGTGGTGAGTAAGTTCCCTTCTAAGCTTACTTTGCTGAGGCTTAGAAATTAGTTTATAAAATTCTTAATAAATGTTGAATGATAAAATGTTTTTTTTATAATTTATATAAATGTGTAGTTTTTTTTTTTAATTATCTGACTTTCCAGTGAGCTGACAGTAGCCCCGCCATGGCTCTCTTCTTTCCTTCTTTTTTTTTTTTTTTAAATATATTTTATTGATTTTTTACAGAGAGGAAGGGAGAGAGATAGAGAGTTAGAAACATCGATGAGAGAGAAACATCGATCAGCCGCCTCCTGCACATCTCCTACTGGGGATGTGCCCGCAACCCAGGCACATGCCCTCGACCGGAATCGAACCTGGGACCTTTCAGTCCGCAGGCCGACGCTCTATCCACTGAGCCAAACCGGTTTTGGCTATCTCTCTTCTTTCCTATAACACTTCTAGGGAGCCAAAGCAGAGCTCCATCTAGTCTCTCTCTTGTTTCTTCTACCAGTGGTTCTCAACCTTCTGGCCCTTTAAATACAGTTCCTCATGTTGTGACCCAACCATAAAATTATTTTCATTGCTACTTCATAACTGTAATGTTGCTACTGTTATGAATCATAATGTAAATATCTGATATGCAGGATGGTCTTAGGCGACCCCTGTGAAAGGGTCATTTGACCGCCAAAGGGGTCGTGACCCACAGGTTGAGAACCACTAAGCCCTTTGGTGTGTCACTGTCCCCAGCTTTAATAAACGTGCCCTCAAAATCACCTGGACTCGTATTGCGAAATCTTTCCTGCACGAAGTCAAGAAACCACACAGTACAGGCTGGCCTGAGGCAGACCAGCTCTGGTCCGGGTCCCTTTCCAGAGACAGTAACACAGTCCTGAGGACTACAGTCTGTGTTCGTTATGTCAGAAGATCTTTTCACTCTGCATGGAGGGAATATGAATCATATCCAGCCCTGTGATTCCTAGGAGTTACTCTGCTGACTTGCCAGAGGTTCTTTCAAAGACTGGTTAGTTTCCTCCAATACATGCACAGATCAGTATTCAGCCAAGGGCATGAGAACCGCCCTCCATGGACCTCTGGATCTCTCTGCTTTCTCCTCTCCAGTACTTCCCATGCGAATACTGGTCTCTCACCCTTCAGCCCAGACGCCACACTCTTGTCTCCTCAGTCTGGGGAGGCCACGTGGCTTTGTTTTGTCCCAGGCCACATGCCTAGCCAATGAATCACCCTGCAGGAGGTGAGTTGGGGTACGCCTAGGGCTCATCTCATTTATTTCCCTTCTTGCAGGGATCATTGCCCTGTGCTGCCTATTGTTCACTTTCTGAGAACTTCTGGTTTATTTTATCTGATTTCCTAGATTAGATGAGAACTCTAATCCCTGTTATTCCCTCATGGCTGGAAGTAGGAGTCGTTTTTCCTATATTTAATACTAGATTCAGGGTTTTCCAGAAAGATCTCCCCTGCTAATCCAGTTGTGATTCTCTGTGTGGATCCAGAAGATGGAGTGATTACCCATTAGACCCTCACCCCTGAGCCCAGTTGCCAATTGAAACAATGCTCACTATTTCAATAAGCATAAACTCACTTCAGATTCACAACCAATCTGTAAGATAACTGTGTTCATTCTTGCTTTCCATGGGCCAGTTAACTAAGACCCAAAGAGATTCAGTTATTTGCCCAAAGTATCACAGCTGATGGTAATGACAGAATTTAGGCCCATATCCTCTGACTCTTCACAACTCAATAAAAATAGAGTCTATCTATATATATAAAACCCTAATGTGCGAATAGACCGAACGGTGGAAAAACTGAACAACCGGTCGCTATGGCATGCGTTGAACACCAGGGGGCACACGTGGAACATGGTGGGATGGTGGAGCAGGTGAGCGGGGGCACCAGACCAAGGTGGGGCGCTGGTCGCTGTCATTGGAGTGAGCCTCTGGTGGTTACTGAAAATTCTTTGCTCCCGTGGGCCACAGTCCCACCCAGTGCTTGCACTTGCTGCTGGTGCCAGAGCCACCTCTAGCACCCACTGCTGGCACTGGAGTCACCACTTGCACCTGCTGTAGGCACCCAGTGCTGGCCCCAATAGCTCAGTGCTGTCAGTGGGCTCAAGTGGCGGCTGCCAGCCCCAATCACCCCTGAGGGCTTCTCCAACTCCTGCTGCTCCTGAGGGGTGATCAGGGCAGCAGCCAACACTTGCACTTTCTGACAGCACCGGCCCTGCTCACACCCGCTGCTGGTGCCGGGGCCGACCACCATCAGCATGTGGGATCAGCGGCAGTGGGAGTGGGGCTGCTGGCAGACAGGGGGCCAGGGGCCATGGTGGGAGGGAGCGTGGAGGATGGGCTGAGACCCACCCCTGTGCCCATGGCAGCCTTGCGGCCCACAGTTCCTTTCAAGGTGCATGAATTCATGCACTGGGCCCCTAATATAGAATAAAGGGTTAAATGGAAGAACTGAGAACACACAAAAAACTGGAAAAAATATACATGGATATTTCTTTACTTCTAGGTGTCAACAAAGGTAATGGGTGAAAGAATATTCTATTATGGGGTTATACTGTGACTAAACTATACTTTTAGATTTAGGAGGCATTTGATTAGCTCCTGATTTTACCTTATTAATAACAATACTGTGATGAACATCTTTTTGTATAAACATTCCCACTCTTTCTGATATTGAATTATTTCTTTAAGAGAATTTTAGGAGATAGAATTTAGGAATAATGTTTATATATATTTTTAATATTCTTTATAGATACTTATGAAAATATATAATCAACTGATATCATCACCAGAAGTATATGAGGATGCACATTGCATTATATATTTAGTAAAATTTGGATCAGATCATCATTTTCATGTCTTTACTAATTTGTAAAAAAAAAAAAAATTGGCCTCTGTTGCAATCAGAAATGTGGCTGTACATTGTTTTAAAAGTTTATTAAGAATTACTTTATTTCTTTTTTTATGGGAGGATCTAAGTATTTTTGTTAAATTATTGATCTGATCTATAGAAGGTAATTAACTATTAAGGGCATTAATCATTTGTCATATCAGTTGCAAAACATTTTACTAATAATTTTATTTAACTGAAATATTCATGCAAGAAATGGAGAGTGCCTTAGAGAAGCCCTGATATTTAATTAAGCAGATTAGAAGAAACCAGGTCTGTACTTGCATGAAATAAACATCTTTGCTCTCAGTTAACTATATTTGCTCAATCCTCCAGATTTTATCTTGTTCTTAACTGGCTTTCTCACCCCGTCTCTACCCTCCATTTGTGAGCAGCAACTCCTCCTGAAGATGGGATTTGAAGCATAAACAAATGGTAATTGTCCCTGATCTTATCTTTATCTTTCTTTCTTCCCCCACTAGACTCTTCTTATGCATTAAGTATCATAACATTCACAGAAGGGCCTGTGAACCATCTGCCATTCTAGAGAGAGCAGTTGAGAAGAAATCATGTGTAGATTAGAGGCTGTCTCCTTCTGTTTCTTAAACAAGCACAAATGAGAGAGGTAAGCTAGATGTCCGGGCCATTTAAACTGCATGAAATGAGCATTGTGTGGTTGCACAATTCACCCAAAGGGACCAGGAGGAGCGTCTTTCCATGAATATCTCAGTGGAATCATTTATAATGGGATGGAGGAGAAAAACAGATGATACCAGCTAAGCAAGGCAGAAGCTAAAGACAGTAAAAGAAAATATTTGTACAAAATCCTCAAATGACCATATCCCTGCCATATGAAAGAACCATTCATTCACTCATCCACTCATTCATTTAGCACACACGGCATGTCCTGTGCCATCAGTGAGAGGTATGTATGGTATGAATGCAAAGTCATGATTCCTGTAGTTTAAAGGAGGAGCAGACGAGTAAATAAATAATAGAAGCTATGACTTTAAAGGTGACCTTTGCAATGGACATGCCCAGCTTAGAATCCCAGTGTAGGGAACACACTAACTTTGTGATCTTGGGCTTAAACTTTCTGAGGCTTAAATCTATCATATTAAGTTGGGATAAACAGATAACAGCATTTATCACTGAGGAGTTTCCATGAGGATTAAATACCAAATGTAACATCAGGGCCTATCTTGTAGACATTTAATAAGTCATTAGAAACAAAGGCATGTCCCAAGTACAATGCAAATTCAAAGAAGAAGAAGAAGACACGTAACAGGAAGAGTCATCACAAAGAGGGGATATTTGAACTGGGTTTTGAGGAAATGTAGGAGCATACCAGGTATGTAAGACTGATTGACAATTGCAGGCAGAGAGAGAAGCACACAGTCTGAAAAGAACAAAACTGAAGCCAGTTTGGGTCCATGTCTAAAATAAGGCACGTGGTTAAAGGTGGAAAGTCAACAGGGAAGTGTGGCTGACTAGGTGTCATGAGGCTTCACATGGGGTCATGGCCTGTGAAGCTGCCCTTTAGGCTGAGCAAGCCTAGAAATGTCATTTTTGTCCGTGTACTGTGAGAGGATTCCATCTTCAGGGGGACTCACATTAGCTCAACTCTTGTAGACTGATTTATAACCAGAAAGCTTGTGTTACTTTCCATTGAGAAACCTAAGTAACAGTAAGGATGGGGTGTTTCCACCAGCATATCAGCACCTATGGCCCTATACACAGGTGCACGGAAGATGGCTTCTCTCGTAAGACAGTTTGAGGAACACTTACTCCTCCCTAATAAGAAGAGACAAAGGAGCTCCAGTGCTCTCTCTCTCTCTCTCTCTCTCTCTCTCTCTCTCTCTCTCTCTTGGACTGGGACATAACTGGGGCCGAAGGATACCTCCCTGAATTTTTGCCACACTGACCAACAACTGACCCTTCTGGTTGCAAATAGAATTCTAATGTCTTGAAATTTATAACCCATTAATTGAAATTATGGTTATGTTTTGTTTTCATCTGGAAGCCGTCAGTACCCCTCCCCCCAAAAAAACCACACCTCTATGTATCTTTGCTCTGAGCATTCAGCTTTTTTGTTCATCTCTTTACCTATATATCCTAAAATAGTGCCTATTCACAGTTGGCACTCAGAAAATATCTCTTAAAGAATGAATGAGTTATGGAATTCACTGTAATCTGATTTTATATCTAAACTTTCAGAAGGCTCTCTTGGCCAATGGGGGTGACTCTTGGTCTCTTTTCCTCCATATACCTCCAAGAACACAGTGAACCTAGAATTTAGAGAGCATGGGGGTTGACTGGAGACTTGGGGGTACCCAATTTTAATCCAAGAAATAATAATTAGAAGACTAAATGTATTATACCTTTCCCTCCTTCACAGAAACAACTACCCTTGGTCCTGTGTATGTTAGGTAATTCCAGCTTTGGTAACAGACAAACCCTGACTCTTAGGGATTTAACACTATTAAGTTGGTTTCTCCTTCATGGTCCAGGGTGGGTGCAGTGTTTCAGGGATCCCAGCTCCTTTCATCCAACCTTGAGACCAGTAGTTGGTTATGTGTATTCTGTGGTCCAGTAGCATCAGCATCACCTGGGAATAGGTAAGACATGCAAATCCTGGGTCCCGAACCAGACCTACTGACTTAGAAATTCTGGGGGTGGGGCCCAGCCATCTGTAGTTTAATAAACCCTCCAGGTGAGACTGATAAACTCTAACAATTTAGAACCACATTTCTAAGATGTAATTTTGATGACTTGAGTGGAATTTATTGCCAAGAAATAATGTTATTATGAGATATTAGATGCTGTAGTAATGGTAATTGTATCATTATTCAATAAATATTTGTTAAGTTTGTACTGTATGGTAGGCACTGGGGATAGATACATTGATGATCAAGATGGTAACCTTTTATGGCCCTACTTCAGGTATTTTGTATTAAATAGGCTTTTCTTGGCTTACCTGGGTATTTACATGTTAAGTGATTTATAGACGTTTATCAAAAAAAAAATGAAGAATGAGAGAATCATTACTTTCCTGGGATTCAGGTTTCTAATCTTGAAAAACAAGGAATTAGACATTCAAATTAATCTCTTGAGCCCCCTCCAGATGTATTCTAGCATAATACACCTTTAGTATTTAGGGAAAAACCTCCCTTGAGGGATAGCATTCTTGGCTCTCTCTGCTGTCTATAGTTACAGAAATGTTTAAAAGAATATTCTGGAGCAGAGCCCTACCCACAAAGAAAGAGGATTCTCTAGGTTAGGAAGAGATAACTATGATAATGGAAATAATGATCAAAGTTAACTATCAGTGATCACTGACTAAGAGGCAAGCATTTTATCTGTGTTTTATAGAATCCTGCAACTTTTGAGGTTGTTACTATTGCTTATTCCCAGTTAGAGATGAAGGTACCAAGACTGGAGGTTCAACAAATTGGCCAAGGGCACACGTTTAATAAGTGGGCAAATTGGAATTTAAGCTCAGGCTTTGTGTGGCTCTAAACCTGTGTGTGCTTAACTTCTAGCTTGAACTGTGAAACCAACTTTAAGCTTATGAAAATAAAAGTAAACCCTCAGGCTCTGGTGGGAAGAAAATGGATCAAAAGGGGAAGAATGTACTTTATTAAAGCTTCTGTAGCATATTGATAGCAGATGTGTGGGGGTGGTGGTGAGAGAGAGGCCCTTTGGAAAAGATTTGCAACAAGGAGGGAGCTTCTCTCTCCGACAGAGCAAGGCCTGGGCATTTGAGGGCCTGGGACCTGGCAGAACCCCCCTCCCCCCCTGCTCAAGGCTGCAAGGCCCAGGACAAATAAATTATCCTGAGCTTTACAGGCATAAGGGGCAATACCTGTAAATGTAAAATGAGGGCGATACCTTAACGACTGTCTTCCATGGCCATTATGAGGGTCCAATGAAAAAAGTGATAGTGCACATAAAAATGGTGCCCATGGAAGGCATTCTTAGAAAGTAGAAAGGTGCTGCAGGCCTTAAGCAAAGTCACTAACATTGTCAGGAAAGGAGATATTTGAGCTGCGCTTGGAAATTCATACAAATTTCACAGACAGATGAGAGGCCACTCTTTCACGCTGAGAAGGACCAGCCTCTGCAGAGACGTGCGGGCATGTAGCAATACAGGTGTCCCGTGAACAGTAACTGGCTTGTCCGAGTTGGAGTGTGAGATGTGGCCAGGGGATGAGCAGCAAAGGAGGACAATGAGAGACAAGGCCTGGTGATGCTTCTGATATCGTCCATAGGAATGAAAAATCAGTATATTTATATTGAAGTGAAAACGAAAATATTGCTGAAGCATAAATGAGAAAATGTTTTGTGCAAGCCCTCCGTGAGCTCCAGAGTACCAACCCAAACATCAGTTATTGCTACTGGTATTGTCAAGCTAGAGCAAGCCAGGCATTACCACCCTTAAAAGAGCGCACGGAATTTCAAATAGTCTCAGGAAATGCTAAGAGAAAAAAAAAATCCAGTGGGAGGAGGGAAGCTATCTCAATCCAAATTGAGTGTGATTTATTACCATGAGTAATCAATAGTAGTAGGTCCACATCAATTTTATATCTAATTTAAAAATTTGAGGTCTCAATGTGCTCATTAAAGAATATAATGGATTTACATATTTTAATTATGTTTTATGGATTGTGAACATAATGTAATTAAGAGACTTTTCAGGAGGCATGATGAATGAACAGGGTGGCCCGACATATGGCAGGAGATACCACGCTGAGTGGACTCGGGTGAGAGGTGCCCAGCCCCAGGGCTGAGGGCACAAGGCAGAGTGTTAGGACAATATCCACGATTATGGGAGCCTAATGTTGCCAGGAGGCAGGAATGAGGAGGAGGAAGTCAAGGGAGCCAGGCAAACAGGAGGCTCAGTGCCGCATCTAAAAGAGTGTGTGCCTGCCTGGGGCCAAGTCATCTTTCTCTCTGCCTCTCCATTCCCTCTCATGTCTTCCCTCCCCTTCGCCTTCCTCTCTGCTGCTGGTGCAGTTTACAACCCTTTAGCTCTTTTATTTTATTTTTAATTGTAAAAACACACACACACACACACACACAACACAGACTTCACACTCTTAACACATTAAGTGCCCAGCCTGTTTTGTCTTCTGGACGGAAAGTATAGTGTCAGTCACCGGTGACTGACTGGGTGCTTAACGTGTTAACCATTTTCAACTGTACAGCTCAGTAGCATTGATATATTCACACTGTTGTGCAAAAGATCTCCAGAACTTTTTTCATCTTGCAAAACTGGAACTCTGTACCCATTAAACAGTAACTCTTCATTCAGCCCTTCTCCCTAGAATATATGTAGAATCATAATGTATTTGTCCTTTTGTGACTGGTTCATTCCACTTAGCATAATGCCCTCAAGGTTCATCTCTGTTGTAGCATGTGTCAGGATTTCCTTATCTTTTAAGGCTGAATAATATCCCATTGTGTGGACGTATCTGTCATCCTTTGACGGACATCTGACAACACCGTTAACTCTTCTCTTCATGGTTGTGATGCCTCTCAACTGGCCTTCCCAGCCCCAACCTCCGGATTCCTTACACTTGCCTCAGCCCACAGAGGGCTCTTTCTAAGATGACCAGGCCACTCCCCTATTTAAAGTCTGTTGGTCTTTGGACCTTTGTCACTCCCTGGTATAGTTTACAGTGTCTTCCCCATGTGGCTCCTTCCCCTTGCAGTTCTGCCTCCTCCACCATGCAGTCCACCTGTTCAGGCAGGGACACCTCTACCCGACATTCACCACATCCAAACACATTTGCACCTTCGTGCCTTTGTGCATCAAATGCCCAGGCCTGGAATGTCTGAGACCACAACCTGTAAGGCTCTTCTGAATCCACCCTCCTCTAGACTCTCTGTTAATCAAACAAAGAAGAGTCTAGCACAAGAGTTGGCCATCTGTGTCCAGTGGCCCAAATCCATCCCTTTGCCTGTTTTTATAAATAAATTTTCATTGGAAAAAAACATGCCACTGTTTATGTACAGCGTGTGGCTGCTTTCTCATTACCATTCTGAGCTCTAGGTCATCTCTTGTGTTCAAATTTCCCTTCACTATTTCCTAGATATGACCTGGGGTAATTCAATATTTTGGAAATTGGATAATGATAATACTCCTTCCACAGTTTTTTTGTGAAGATGAAGTAAAATATATATGAAGGTCTTGGCACACAGAGGCCAGGATGTTGTTAAGGCAATGAAAGTGCCTGTGTCGGCTTATCAAACATACCGCACAATCCTAAGCAGTGGCCACAGCTAAGGCTTTTCTTCCCTCAGAGGCAGCGTGGCAAATACAAAGTGTGGGCTTTGGAGTATAATAATTTAGGGTTCCAGTTCCATTTCACACCTATTATTAGTGTAAACTTGGGCTCTTGATTTTTCTCAACTGCAAAAGGAGGAAAATAATACCTGGCCAGCAGTGTTATTGTGGGGATTAAAAGCAGCAATCATTTGAATTATGATTTACGGATTAAAAACATACTGCACACAACAGCAGAAAGCGAAAACTCAGAAGAGGGCAGTCTCCTTTCTCCCTTCTCCAGGGTGCCTTCGAAGGCTGAAATTCACAATTCACAGCCCTAATTGCTTGCTTTGCTGAAATATCTTTACAACACCCTTCTGCCTGCAGATGGATTGCGAACGGGCCTCCTGGGCTGATGCCCCTGGGCGTGCTCCCTTCACTTCTGGGTGTCCCTGTGTGTCTCACTGTTCCTTTGCAGGGAGGGATCTAATAACTGTCATTTATATTGGCCTGCAGAGTCTTCTCACTTTCCCTTCCTGGCGTTACTATTGGCCTCTAGGGGGAGCTCAAGACTTCATCATCCTTGCTGGTCTGGGTCAAAGGCAAAGATATTAAGAGGCACAGAGTGAGCCAACTAACAGACACTCCGTAAATATTTGCCGAATGAAGAAATAGATGCATGGAGGAATGGGTTTCAGGGATTAGGGCAAAGCTTGGCTTCTTAAGACTTTTTCTTAATTAAAAGTTTACATTTGGGGGGATTCTCTCTTCTTTGCTTCATGTTTGGCTCTAGGGGCCCTAAGTTGAAGTTGTCCTTTGATTTGGGTGGAGACAAAGGCACTCTTCACCCTGCTATCATCCATCTTTAGAAAGATAGGTGCCTACTGAAGAGGGGCTCAAGGGTAACTAAAGTCTGAATAGTCATGAGGGAGAACCGCTGCCCTCCAGCATCTATTCGGCACAAGGTGAAACACCTACATCTTTTCTTAGGCCATTTCTTAACGGCGCGGCAACTTAGCGGTCGAGAAAGGAGTGGTTAAAGGTAACAAGTTCTGTGGAGTGATCTGACCTAAAGATAGTAGAAAGGACATTGGAAGGCTCAGGTGGTAACTATGCCCTTGCTATGAATGGGCCAAAGACCATATTGCCACAGATTGAGGAATCAGTGGGGGAGCACAGGAACTTGAAGAACCATTCCTTCAAGAAGTTAGGTAATGGAGAGAAGGAGGCTTAGGTTAGTCGCAGTGGTTCTCAACCTTCTGGCCCTTTAAATACAGTTCCTCATGTTGTGACCCAACCATAAAATTATTTTCGTTGCTACTTCATAACTGTAATGTTGCTACTGTTATGAATTGTAATGTAAATATCTGATATGCAGGATGGTCTTAGGCGACCCCTGTGAAAGGGTCGTTCGACCGCCAAAGGGGTCTCGACCCACAGATTGAGAACTGCTGGTAGTGGCTTGAGGATTAAGGTAGGAGATTTTTTTAAACAATGAAAATGGACTTGGCTTCCTGTTGAAAATGTTCAGTGCCACCAGATGGAAAGGTACCAAAACATTTGTTTGAGTCGGTCTGGCAGCAACAGGCAGAGTTAAGATTTTCAGTCAGCATCTACCACTCCTATCTACCCAACGTGTTATGTTATGTAGCAAGAATCTCTGTGAGCATTGAACTAACTGGAGTGTTGAGCGCTCTCTCTAAAAAATGATATTAATTATGTAGAGGAATGGTCTTTTTCACTTATGGAAATCAGTGCAGATGAAAACCCTAGTTCTTGACTTTTGTGACAATGGGCCAGCTACTGCCTCTCGCTAAGTCTCAGTTTCCTTATTATAAAACAGAAACACTATGTCATTACCCGGATGTTTTTGGAGACCCACATTCTGCACCATTAATTTTCTTGGAGCCTAGCACAGTTAGGCTCTCAGTAAATGCATTTGATTACTTTGGCATGAGCCAACTCCCTTAACAAATGTTTCCACCTTAGATGAAAATTAATTCAAAGACAGGGACCAGCGACACATCCTGTAAGGGACTAAGAAAACGGCATTAAGTTTGTAAATTAATAAATATGCAAATGGAAGCTTTGTATGAAATAGGCTATAGAAGCAGGAAGTAAATTGTGTTGTAAATTATGCATTGCCATATGGAGCAGATACCCTTGACTTAGCATGCAAGGCAGAGAAAGCTGTAGCAGACCTTGCTGTTATGGCTTCTGAGAATGAGTGGCATGCTTGTCCCACAGCAGCCTGGTGCTGAGTCACACAGCTGTTTCTGGAGGGGCAGTGGAAGCTCCAGGGTGAGTGGGCTGCTCCCCAGCCTTGCTGAGAATAATCTGGAAAGATCATCCCGCAGCCACCAAGGGGAGGCAACCGTGAGCTCAGGTGGGGGTTGTTTACAGGGTGGGTGGGCTCTCCTTGGCTTCCAGAACCTTGGCTGGTGGCACCACAATTCCAACTCCAAGGCAGGTGTGACTGGCCTGAGGAAATGTGAGCTGCTGCTGGATTGATTCATCAATCACTAGGAAACAAATAGTCTAAGAAATGGTCCAGGTGTTTCACAGCGTGCTAAATAGGTGCTGGAGGGCAGCGGTTCTTTGTTATGACTATTCAGCAGAATCACCCAGGGAACATTTTAAAAATAGATTCCTGGGCTCCTACCTCTAAAATTCTGATGCTGCAGGTCTGGGCTGGGACCAGGGCATCTGTTTCTTAACTCCCAGGTAATTCTGATGATCAACTAAGTTTGGGGGTCATGGCTGCAGAGAAAGTTTCTCCTTGGTCCTAGTCCAGCGGTTCTCAACCTGTGGGTCTCGACCCCTTTGGGGGCAGAACGACCCTTTCACGGGGGTCGCCTAAGACCATCCTGCATATCAGAAATTTACATTGCGATTCATAACAGTAGCAACATTACAGTTATGAAGTAGCAACGAAAATAATTTTATGGTTGGGTCACAACATGAGGAACTGTATTTAAAGGGCCAGAAGGTTGAGAACCACTGTCCTAGTCTGTAAGGGTTCTAAATGTATTTGAGAAGGTAAGGTTAAGCTCCTGAACTCAGTCCTGGCTTGTGCCCTTCATTGCATAAGAGCTTAGTGGTGGGGTAGAGAGTGAGCCCAAGGGGGAAATTTCTCATAGTTAGGCTGATCAGGAAGGCTTCCGAGGCCATAAGCCATGGCATCTCTGAGAAACAAGGGAGAAGGAAGGGAGGCAGATGAAGATGGAGAAGCCAGCTGCCTCAGGAGATGGGGATTCAGGAGCTATCCGGCGTGGGCGCAGGCGGCCTAGAGCTGGACCATGGCTAGTGGGAATGCCAGTTGAAGATGAGCCTTTTGTCCTTTTGGGTTATTGAAGTTGTTTTGCTATGGGCATGCTAAGTAGTGATATGTGTCCAGGTGTGGCTCGAGGCCTGTGTGCCAGGGCCTGATGCTTATAAAGCTGTGTAAGGATGCTAACATGATCGTCCATGTCATTCAGACCCAGGCAGCTCACACAACCAAGAATAACTGTGCAAAACTCATTTTTCTCCTATGATGATGACAGGAAAATCCTATGGCTCCAGCACCCTGCTTTTAGTCTCTCCTCAGCTTTCTTCTCAGAACAGACTCTCTCTCACTTCCTCTTCCCTTTTCCCTTCCCCTTCCCCTATATATTCCTGTCCCCTGCACCTTGCTGGGAAGGCAGGATTTGATGCTTGTAAATGCCGTCTCAATAAACACCTAATATGACTCAACCCTGCCTTCCTTATTGGACACAGCGACAGGGAGCCCAACCCCAACTGGGGGTTTCCCGGTAACAATTTGAGCTCGTACAGGCTCTCAAAATTGCCTCAGTGAGGAATGGGTCCATTCCCCTGGGGAAGTTTCAGAATGTACACCCTCAGCTACTCCCCGGATCCACCGGGAGCAGGGCCTGGGACTCTGCATTCTCACCACTTTTTATGGTGTTTTTAGTGTGGCTCACCCCTTCACACTTCTGCAACAATCCCAGAAGGGCTGGTCTGGCCCAGACTTCCACATTCTGCACAATGGGAAACACCCATTTATGACAGCAGGCAGAAAGCAATGCCTCAACAACCGTGGCTCTTACCATGGTTATAAATAGCTTGATATTCTTGTAAAAGCATGGGCTGTGCAGTCATGGCGTCGTGCCAGTAAATCCTGTTTGTTTCAAGTTCAAAGCTGTGTGACTTTGGACATAACCTTCAAGTCTCAGTTTCTTCATTTGAAAAATGGGAATGATAAGAAAACTGATTACACAGGGCAGCTGACAGGGTTAAATTGGTTCAAAGACAGAAGGGGTTTAAGGAGATAATTACTAGTATCAGTGGTTCTCAACCTTGGCTGCACATTAGAATCACCTGGGAATCTTTTTAAAATCCTGATTTCTGGGCCTCATCCTCCGGAAATTCTGTTTCTTTGTTACTAATGTTGTGGCCTCACCCCATAACAAAGAAACAGAATTTCCGGAGATGAGGCCCCGAAATCAGGATTTTAAAAAGATTCCCAGGTGATTCTAATGTGCAGCCAAGGTTGAGAACCACTGTGTAGGTGTTAGTTAATGTTGCTCTGAGCCAAACCTGCTTCCAGAGGAACTTACACTGAATCCAGGTGCTGGTGCTGTCCTCTGAGTCAACCCTCTTTCATTTAGCAGGCCTCCCCACCCCTCCTCATTTCATCTCCTGGCTGTCCCGGAGGATCCTTGAGAACCGGCTGTGTTTGCCATCCCCGGAGGGATCTCATTTTACAGCTGGGCAAACCCCAGCATGCAAAGTTCATGTCTTTGCAAAGTCATGCAGTTACAGAAATATCTGGGCAGCAGGTGGCAAAATGGTGTTGTTATCAGAACCACATAGATAATCATGCCTTACTACTACTAATTCTTCTAGTTCACGTTTTATAATTTACAAGGGGATTCCACATCCATTATCTCATCCAGTCCTCCAAGAACCCTGTGCGGGTGATTTAGTGCAGCCGAACTAACACCATGCACTTGGGCATAGCACGTTGCCCTTTTCAAAGCACTTCTCCACTCATTATCTCACTGGAGCTTCCTCACACCCTCCGGAGATAGAGACGGCAGGAATTATCAGAGGGAGAAACAGAGAAGGCTGGTGCTGGCACAGATCCCACAGAGCCACTGACACATCCCGGCCTCAGACTCAGGCACAGACCCCCTTCAACACCTGTGCAGCTCTCTTGACAACTTTCCTCTCACTCCATTCCTGGGCAGTGGGCCTCCCCCCAAACCCCCCTCCAGCCCTCCCACTCCCTTAGGATAAGACTAGAAAACAGTACATGAAAACTGTTCTGGCCGGTAGGAATTATACAGTAGCCAGAACCACCCCATTTTTCCTGAGCTGAGTCATTCTATGCTGTGCTCAAGGTCAAGGTCTGGCCATCACTATCACACCTGTGTGCATTTGCTGACCAGCACGAAGTCCCGGAACATGCACTCACATTCTGGACAGACAGGATGGTGACCATGGCTCAAGCCCAAGTCCAGGCTGAGCACTCCTCCGCTGAGGGGAGGTTGCAGACTTGGCCATCTGTGGGCTTCCTTCCTTTTGCCTTCTGCTCACTGGCAGAGCCAGAGCCTGGGGTTGGAGCTGGTTGTATCAGGTTGTCATCCTGCCTAATGACTCCTGCTCAGGCTGTGGCTGGCCTGATATTAGCCAAGAGAAAGAAGAGACACAAAATCCACCCAGCCTGTGTGTGCCTTTCCGCATCATGCAGGACTGCTCAGGCTGGGGCATGGCCAGCCCTGTGGAGTGGGGTCTGTTGGCTCAGGGGGTGGGATAGAGATGGG
>NW_005871093.1:4130264-4163361 GCF_000147115.1 Myotis lucifugus | reverse complement strand
AACATTTGGGGGCAGGCGTGAGAACAGCAGTAAACCTAATTGGACATACATGTCTTTGCAAAGTCTGTAAGCTCATCTGGACTTTTAATTTTTTTTCTTTCTCTCGCAAGGATTCTCTCCCTTCAATACATCGTTTTTTCCCCCCCAAGATGTACCCTTTAAGGGCTAAAGTCTTGAGTGACTATTTAAAGAGAGCTAGCAGGTTGACTTCCTGAGATTGGCAGTGCTTTGGAAAATGTTCAGTCTTGGGCAACATTGAAGAAAGAAAAATATTTTGATTTAGTAAAACTGGATTCCAGTCTTGGCCATACTTATTTTTAAATTAATGGATTCATTTTTTTAGAGCAATTTTAGGTTCACAGCAAAAGCAGCTATGAGGTGCAGAAATTTTCCATGTACTCGCACAGCTCCTATATCAACATCCCTACAAGAGGGGTGAATTTGTGATAATTGATGAACCAACACTGACAAGTCATCATCACCCAAAGTCCACCCTTTACATTAGGGTTCACTTTGGTGTTGTACTTTCTGTGGGTTTGGACAAATCTACAATGGAATGTATGCTCCATCAGAGTATCACAGAGTAGTCACTGCTCTAGAAGTCCTCTGTGCTCTACCTGTTCATCTCACACACCCCCAGCCCCTGGCAACCACTAATCTTTTACTGTATCCACAGTTTTGCCTTTGCTCTACTTTTTTTCCAGTGAATAAAAACTTAATTTATTAATCAATTTGAAATCTGAAAGCATCAAGCCTTACTTTTTATGATTAGGTTGAACTATGTGTAATTGACATTTCATCGATCAATGTTGGCAGTTTTGTATGGTTTAACATAATAGCTGTGGGGATGTTGGACAAATCGATCAGCATCCCTGGTCCTGTTCTGCCTGTGTCCATGGGTCTTACTGTGGCATCAAGCCCCTCCCACCAACCCAGTACCCCTAATTAGTCTCCGGATCCTATAGTGTCCACCTCTGTAATCTCTAGAGCCAAGTTCATTTTCTCCATCTTCTGGTATTGCCTCAATCTAGACACTCATCTTATCTGGTCTGCGCTCTCCTAACAGCCTATGAGTGGTTCCCATGACCCCATTCCTCCTACCATAAGCACAAGTAATGTTTAAAATCTAGGTATAGATCAAGACAAATCCAACATCTCATTACCCACTGGCTGCTACAGCAGGTCACAGATCTGGACCTTCTTATACCTCCAGCTCTATTTCCTAACGGCCACTCTGCAGACCTGGGCACTCAGGCCTCCACCTCCCCTCCTTCCCCAGGGTTCAGTGCCTGTGTGCACATCCTGCTTTCCCTGATTTAATGCCCGGCCCTCTCCTCTCACTTGAAAGAATCCTATTCATTATCCAAGACCCAACTCATCCCTCCTCGCCTTCAGCATCCAGGTCATTCAGCACTTTCTATTGACGGTTGCATGACTACCTCCTGTACTTGACTGTGAGCCAGGGGTGGGAACCCTGCCTCATTCATCTTTGCATCCGGAGTGCCGGCATTCAGTAAGCATTGGTTGAGGGGATGAATAAGTCAATATGTGAATGCATGTAATATGTGTGGCACGTGGCACCTGAGGACAGAGACCAGGAACTATTCCTTCCTAAAGCAGAATTATAATGTATACTTTGAAATTCTTGGTCTTCTCTTCTTAAAGCCCCAAACTCTGAAGTTGCAGACAAAAGTCTTGAGGTATTATTTGAGGCATGATTCTGAATGACAGTAACAGAATACTTTCAAGGACAAAGGAGAGTCATTTTAGATAAATTCTGGCTCCTGATCTGACAGCCTTAGGTACCAGTCCATTGCTCCCAGGGGAGGAAATGTGTGTGTGTGTGTGTGTGTGTGTGTGTGTGTGTGTGTGCAGCTGGCAGACAGGTAACCAAAGCTTCCTACAGGGCCCTTAAGGAGAAGCACTGTATTTATACCCTGATCAGTTTTCTATACCAACGGTTTAGTGCCACCATCAATCCACTACATACCCCAGTCAGTGTGACCCAAAGCAGGCGGAGGAGTGGCGACAAGGAGGACAACATCAGATGGTTTGATTCATCTGGTGACAGTAAAGGTTTTGAATGCTTTACTCAGACTATAATTCTGTCTATTCTTCTAAAATACTTGGAGGCTATCTCTATAAACTGTCAACTTTATGTCTATATTTTATCTCCTCTTGTCATTGAAACATTAAGGCCTATGGGTCACCAGGTAGACCAAAATAGCCCCTTAGCACCTTTCTTTGAAGGTGAACATTATAGGCAAATGCTCTAAATTAACTGGCCCCTCAATAGTCCAGCATCCCTGGCAGAGGAAATAACACCCCTTTTTAGGGGTTCAGAGCTACTACAAACTGTGCTGGGGTTTTACCGCCCCCCACCTGCTGCTTGGTCTGATCTAGTCCTGTGTGAACTCTGGTCAGGAAAATTTTCCAGACAGCATGGAGTAGAGGGGATATTTGATGAAGATGGAGTCCAGAATCTTCTGGCTCACCAGGCCCTGAAGATGTGGGTACCACCAGCCCCAGTTCTGAAGACCTGAACCAACCCTGTAATTTCAGTTGGTCATTAACCCAGGGGGCATGCAGATCCTTAGCTAATAAGCTACTCTGTTTTCAGATATTTGTAGGCCCTGCACAAATTTATTTTTGGAGGGAGGCTCCATCCTACAATATATAAATATGTACCCATATCCCACAATAAACACTCTTCTGCGTGCGTGCACATGCATGTATGTCATTACAGATTGAGTGGGTTGCAGTTGATTAATTTGTCATTTTGAGTTTTGTCAACATTTAATTAGACACTTAATAATGTTTCATTTGCTAATTTTCTTCTCACGTTTTGGAACCAAACCATCTCTTTTTCAGGGACCCTATGGGCTCTTTGTCATCTCCCAATGTCATCTAGTGAAATATTCTTAACGTGAGCATCTACGTGGCTTTCCATGTGTTTGACATGGCAGCTACGGGCACCCTCACAACTGTCTTAGCTTCCTGGGTACCTTCCTACTCACACGCCTGGAATCCGCCCTGCTGAACTGCTCCCATTGGGAGTAGCCGGTCTCTGGGCCTGCTGCCCAGCCCCCTTCAGATTCTCCCCTCATTATCTTCCAGCCACGGCACTCCCTCTCTGTGGTTACATCTTGTGTTTCTGGATGCCAGACCTTCCTCTTTCTCAGTGCACTCCCTCCTGTTGGCAGAACATGTCATTTAGTAACTTCTTGAGAAAGGCACTTAGAAGTCTGGAAAGTAATTTCCTTTTGATTCTCAGGAGGATTATTTGCTCTCAACAATCCCCTTGCATTCTCTCTCTCCTTTCCTACACACAAATTAAAAATGTTCTTTTATAAAATTATAGTTGGTCTTGGATTTCATTTACATTTTTGTTAAAACAATCGAATTCACCTCAAGGCAATGTAGATGAGTTTAAATGACTACTGTAAGGCATATACAACAAAGGGTAGACAACAAGGACAAAAAAACATGAGTGTATGAACCGAATTCTGTCCCTCCCCTCATTCAGGTGTCGATACCCTAACCTCCAAGGTGACTGTGTTTGGAGATAGGGCCTTTAAGGAAGTAATTAGGGTTAAATGAGGTCATAAGGGTAGGGCCCTAATCCAGCAGGACTGGTGTCCTTTTAAGAAGAGGAAGGGACACCGGAGCTCACTCTCTGTGCACACAGAAGAAAGGTCATGTGCGGACACAGGGAGAAGGTAGCCATCTGAAAGCCAGGGACAGAGGCCTCAGGGGAAACCACACCTGCTGGCACCTTCAGAACTTTGAGACAACAAATGACTATTGTTTAAGTCCCCGAGTCTATGGTATTATGTTATGGCAGCCTTAGCAGCCTAATGCAATGAGTATTCTAAGATTTGATCTCACTTTGTTGGTAGTATGTATTCAATAAACATTTCTTTATCTGATCCTGGGAGGAGTTAAATGAAATGGTAAAAAATTTTAAAGGGACCAAATAAAATACCTATTTCAAAGGATGATGGGGACTTGCTTACCAGTCGGAGACTGACAGGCAGAACAGCTGGAAAGCAGCCTCCTCTGAACCCTTGCCCCCCATTCGCAACAGCCTGGAGTTTTGCAATCTGTGGATCTCACCTGGTGGGTCTGCAGCAGGTGTGTCTTCTGCTCTGAGGGAGTGATGGCAGAGCTTTCCCAGCTACTTAATTCCCACGTGTCATTGGTTTGTCATTTGAAAGTTAAATCACATACCTGGATGGTGGCCAGCTGTGGGGGCTTGCTCTCCCCTCGTCTACCTTTCGATTTATACCTGTTTACTTACTGATAAGTTGAAGAGCTCCCTACTGCACTGCACAAATAATCCAGCAAATCCTTGAGATTTATTTTAACGATTGATTGGATAAGTCAATGTTGTACACGGAGGATTAAAAACAGAAATATTTGGAATCACTTAAGTAACTGTTATCTCAAAGACAGTCTTGACTCCTCCAAATTTACACTGCCGTGGGTAGAAAGGGTGGAAAAATTCCTATGTATATATTGTGTAGTCCGTTTAATGGGAAGAACACTGGGCTGGCCATCAAAAGACGTTGAACCTAATCGGATTCGGTCCACTGATTGATGTGTGACCTCAATCAAGTTATTTAACCTCCCCAAACTCCAGTTGGCTTATTTTTTAAATTGTGCTATAAAAGCACATAATGTAATATTTACCACCATAACCATTTGTAAGTGTATGGTGCAATAGTCCTAACAATATGTGCCTTGTTGTATAGCAGATCTCTAGAACTTCATCTTACAAAACTGAAACTCTATACCCACAGCTCCCTTTCTCACCCTGAACTCCAGTCCCTAGCAACCACCCACCGTTCTACTTTCTGTTTCTGAGTTGGACTATTTTTTTTCACTATTAGCACCACCACCCTGCAAAGAGGGAAACATCCTTCTGACATTTCCCACCTTCAATCTTCGTTGTGAGGCTATGTTGAGTTGAGTTCTATGAAACTGCTTTGGAAGCTACATTATTTTTGAAATGCCAGGTACTGCCAACCAGAGCCAGCCTCATCAGGGTGGGTAAGGATAATCTTGACATAAATCTGGCATTTGGCTTAAAAGGTCTAACAGCCTGGTTATTTGTGGATGCCCAGAATTCTAATTGTATATGCATAATTTTGAAGAGAAGTAGAAAAATTCATTGAATAAAATTCATTGGGTAAAATCTTTTTTGTTTCAAAAATGGATAAGTAAATGCTGAATAGAAAGTGTTTAGCTTGTCTCAGAGAGTCCTAGTTCTGTCCTTAGTACACTGTAGTTGAGTGTTTATCTTTTGCCTTGGCCAGCTGATTCCGAAGGACTGAGGTCGTCCCTCTGCAGATGCAGGAAGATATGCAATAGGTTTGATTTCCAGGTCTTTTTCTAGCTTATTCTTTAAAATCCTTCCATGTTTTATATTTTGTAATATACACAACCTATTAGCACCTGGGTACATATAAATAACTTATCTATACTAATAAAAGGATAATATGCTAATTAGACGGGGTCAACCAGACATCTTCCGGATGTCTGGTCCTCCTTCTGGACAAAGCCATGGTGGTGGGGGCCAAGGCAGAGGCAGTTAGGGGCTATCAGGCCAGCAGGGGAGAGCAGTTAGGGGTGATCAGGCCGACAGGGGAGGGCGGTTTGGGGTGATCAGGCAGGCAGGCAGGTGAGTGGTTAGGAGCCATCAGTCCCAGATTGTGAGAGGGATGTCTGACTGCTGGTTTAGGCCCAATCCTTGTGGGATCCTAAACCAGCAGTCAAACATCCCCTGAAGGGTCCCGGATTGGAGAGGGTGCAGGCCGGTCTGAGGGAACCTCCCCCCTGCCATGCACAAATTTTGTGCACCAGGCCTCTAGTAAATAAATAAATACATACATTTATTGGAGTGCATGTTAATTTTAATTAATGGCAGGCAGGCACAAAAAGCTTCAGAGGCCAATAATCTACCTCCAGCATCAATCAGGGGTCCTCAGAGAAGTAGAACCATTAGGAAATGTATATCTCATACACACAGAGGTTTATTTTTTGTTAAAAAATTGGACCATGCAATTGTGGGGGTTGGCAACTTCAAACGCTGTAGGGCAGGCTGAAAACTCATAGGATTTCTGTGTTAACAGTTTTGAGGCAGAATTTCTTCTCCGGGAAACTTCAGTTTTTCTCTTAAGGCCTTCAACTGATTGGATGAGGCTCACCCACCATTATCAAGAGTAAACTCCTTTATTGAAAGTCAACTGATTGTAGATGTTAACCACATCGGCAAGATACCCTTACAGCAACGCCTAAATTAGTGTTTGATTACTGGTACTGTAGCCTAGCCAAGTTGATACATAACACTCACCATCACAGTATCCTATTGCCAGGTTTCCTAATTGGTCTCCTGGCTACCAATCTGTCCCTGCTGCAAGCCCCCTCTATGCCATTTCCAGACACAGCTCACTAAAGCACATCTCTGCAGGTCTCTCCTCTGCTTGACCTCCACTGCTAGATGAAGGCCAAGTTCTTCACTGCCCTGTAGATTGTGGCCCAAGATCCTTTCACCCCAGCCCTCAGCTTTTTGTCAATGTAAATATCTCACTCATGCTAAATCCTGCGCTCTACTGCTTCTCACCCACCCCACCCCCACACCTGGGCCTTTCTGACACTGTGTCTCCCTGAGCATGCCTAGGGGCATGTCTCTCTCTCCCAGCCCTGCCTATCAAAACCCTCCCCTCCTCAATCACCTAGTCCAGTATTTCACTCATTATCTTACTTCAAAATATGCTTCTTCTTTATTTCTGGGGCTCGATTAATGTATTTCTTCCCCTTGATGGACTAGGAATCGCAAATAAGAATTTAATAGATAGCAGACTGAGGAAAGATATTGCCAATGCCTAAAGCAGTCAGGGGAATAATTTCTAGAATATACAAACAAATCCTTCAAACCAACACAAAAGGACAAGGAAAGCCAATGGAAAAATGGGCCAAAGATATCCCAAGACAATTCACAGAAGGGGAAGTCCTGGTAGGCAATAAATATACAAACAAATGCTCAAATTCACCAGCAATCAAATAAATGAAAATTAGAACAACATTGAAATACCACTTTATTATCATCCAGATGGCAAAAATTAGAAAGGTAAATAATACCAAATGTTAGGATATGTGTGATTTCATGTCTTTCCATGTCTCCATCTATTACGCTAGTGATTTGGAAGTCATTAGATGACTTAGCTGAGATCTATCTCTGAGCCTCATAACTGCAAATCCAACGCATTTTTAGACGTCTCTACTTCAAACGTCCATTGGTTTATTAAATACATGTCCAAATGGAACTTGTGCTGTGCTACTCTAAGTGTGATTTCCCTGTTTCCTGTCCCAAAGGGCCACCCGTCATCCACTAGTTTGCCTAAGTCATTCAAATCCCTAATTCTGCCCTCTCCCTCACCCCACCCCATCTGTCACAAGCCTTTTATAGTTTAGCACTTCAGTGTATTTGACATCTGTCTCCCCTGCTCCATCCTTTCCAATACCACCCAAGCTCAGGATGCTGTCATTGCTTGCCTGAATTACTGCAAATGTTTCCCATTAGTTTGCCCTCCTTACAATCTTGCTAAATAACTTAATAATGAGTGCTTTCTACTCGACAACCACTTGTGAATAAATAAAATCTACTCCATGACCTCAAGAAATTTCCCTTTCTCTCGTGGGACAGAAGGACAAATATGCAAATAATTATGATCCCATGATGAGGGAGGGGAGAAGGGCAGTTACCATGGGATCATGGAGACAGGGTACTCCAATGTTACAGCCCATCCTTCCCAAGCGTGCATGTGATCTTCCGAAAATGCAGCTCTGATCACATGCCTCTGGCTGAAAACTCCCCAGACGCTGTCTGCTGCTTTTAGGAAAAAACCCTTGACACAGTGTAAGCCGTGGGCTGTCATTGCCCCCCTTTATAGCTCCCGTATGAATTCTCTGGCTGTGGGAGACTACTCATACCTCACACACACCTTCTGCTTCTGGATGGGCCAACCTTTAGCGCTCCCTGCAAGTTGAGTTGTATTTTGGGTAGGCAAAAAATTAGTTACAGTTCTGATGAAGTTGCATATTAAATATTTGCAGTTTCCCTGTCACTGTCCTGCTCAAGGATGTAGAGTGAAAATGCAACAGACATTATGTTCATTAAATACCAGCAATGTGCAATGCATGATGCTAAACTTTGTGGGGAGGCAAGGGCGACTTAGCCAAACTCAACCACCTGCTGTCTCCCAGCCCCCCTAGCTCCACATTGGCTGCCTTCTCACTGACTGCCCAGCTCTTCATGTCTGAGGGGTGCTCCTTCCACATCCAGCTCAGACACTTTGTGCTCCCTGGAAAGCTGACATCTCCCTTGGAGCCCCTCCAGCACCATACAGCTGCTTCCCCACTTGCACTCATTATTCCTGTCCTTTGCCATCTTATCTTTTTTTGTTTTAAAAATATATTTTATTGATTTTTTAGAGAGAGGAAGGGAGAGGGATAGAGAGCTAGAAACATCGATGAGAGAGAAACATCGATCAGCTGCCTCCTGCACACGCCCCACTGGGAATGTGCCCCCAATGAAGGTATATGCCCTTGACCAGAATCGAACCTGGGACCTTTGCATCCGCAGGCCGACACTCTATCCACTGAGCCAAACTGGTCAGGGCATGTCCTTTGCCATCTTTGCTTATGTACACGGCCAACCATGGCTCCCATCCAGAGTCAGTGTTTTTTAATGTGGGGGTGCCCTCTGATTTAACTTTGTATGATGGCTGGCACTGTTTAGGCACTCAATAAATGTGCTGAATTAGTGGGGAATCATTCTTGTTTTCTAGACGTCCACAATTCTCTATTCACCATGGAGTCAAGGTCAAATGTTCCAGCAAAAATTTCAGAACCTTGTAGAATTAGGCCCCATCTTACCTGATCACCAGCTGCTGCTTCATCTACATAGACCCTCTGGGGGGGGGTCTGGTTCCTTCATCACACTTGAAATACGCTGCACGAATCCCACATCTCTTTCAGCTCTCTTAACCCTATGGCTCAAGTCTGGGACGACTGCCTACATTACTGCAGGCCACCTGTGTTGATAATGCCATGGCATTACCATGTGCATCGACAAACACGCATGACTCTTCCAGCCAGCAAGCTTCACTGAGCATCTATCCTGGTGTGTGTGCTGCATCAGTGGCTGTGGCCACCAAGCCTTCAGTAATCCCATCATTCAGGTGCATCCATGGTTTTAGAACCAGGCTCCTGGGAAAACAGTGCAATCTGGGATCCTTTTGCACACACATTTACTGATAGAGAGACATCTCCATGCAAGGCAGCCCAGCCAAAAGCACAAAAGGATTGTGCATCCCATAGCCACACATCCATCCCCGCTAACTGGTCCTTACCTGGTCCCAGCTTGACTCATCCCCACCTGTGTGTAGGCAGAAGTACTCTTCCTTCTTTCTCCCCAGTTCTCAGTTTTGTGCTGAAAAGTTTCTATTAACTTCTGTTTAACTAATTTGTGATGGTTTGAGTGCTCCTTGTCGATGCTTGGGACAGATCCCTCAATTCCCCAAAGCCTAACAGACTTCTCCACCTAGAAAGAGACTTGTCAGCTGGGTCTCCTTTATAAGACAGGGGGAAGTTTTATATAACAACCAATATGCTAGTCAATATCAACAAACAGCTAGGAGTGGATGGGGGTGGAGAGGTCAGTAATAGATTAGTACTTGGGGTACTGTATCTCCCACTTTATATTTATTATTTTTAATCCTTAACCATTTCTTCAAAGTAATATGATCACGCCCATTTTTACAGATGAGAAAAGTTAGGACACAGGAAAAAAATAGCTTGGCTAAGAGCCAAGGAGGACACTCTAGTTGAGGCAATACGGTATGAGACATGTTATGATAGAAGTTTGCATAGAGTGATAGTTCTTGAATTTGAGTGGGAGTCAGGAGCACCTGGAGGACTCATTCAAACACAGGTGGCTGGGCCCCTCCCCAAGAGTTCCTGATTCCGTAGGCCTGTGATGGAGCCTAAGTATTTCATTTCTTCAAGTTTTCAGCTGATGCTGACGCTCTGGTCCAGGAACCACACTTTGAGAATCACTGTTGTAGAACATGGTGTGAGGCCAGAGGAGAGAGAAACTGTCAGTGCTTTGGGGCAGTTACGAGAAGCCTTCATAGGGACAGTGGCACTTGGGTAAGCGTGGAAGGTTGTAAAGGAGGTCGCCAGCTCACTCGTGGTCATCGAGGGAAAGATGGAGTGCATGAGTTCAGGTGTGGCGAGTGGCTCAGTGGGCATGGGTAATTGGGTGGCTCTTCAGAGCTTGGACTGGTGGGGAGGAGGCTGGCAGGAGAGCTTGGGGACAGACAGAAGGCCACACTGAAGCCATGCTAAAGAGTTTGAACTTCATCCTTTGCGTACTGGGCTTTCAATCAGAAGAGAGATGCAATATCTCTTTGCCTAATTATGTTCTAATGGCTCACTTGTTAAAAATAAAAAGATATTAACCACTGACTAAGCCAAGAAATGGTAGGGGTATAAAAACCTCACAGTCTGTGAAAGTATTAACAAGTGGTACCTTTCTAGCCCTCACCACAGCGATAGGGGCCTCACACGCATGATCCCATTTACTCTTAGCAACAACCTTCGTAACAGATGCTGCTCTTAGCCCATTTTAGAGATGAGGAAACTGAGTTTAAGGAGGCAAAGGTGCACATCTTGAAAGTAGCTGAGTAGGGATTTAGGTTTCAGTGCACAGGATTGTTTTTGCATTTAAATCTGTTTTCCATCTTTAGATTCGGAGACTGTATCTCTGCCTTCTCTCTCACCCCACACTTGTCATATCTTATATGGAGCTGCCCCTGCTGCGCTGGGTGAGAGTACCCAGAGCTCCCTGGCAATTCCTTTCCCCCTGACCTCTCCGACCTCTCCACAAAGGCACCAGCAAGCAAGAGCGGCAGCTTGTTATCCGGAGGATCTGTGGTCTTCATCGTGCGGGAATGTCATCCGGAGGGGACAAGCAGGATCTATCAATGTCACACGCGAAGGCCTTCTTTTATTCTCGCCAACTCTGGGCTTTTCAGATCTTTAAGGCTGATCAGAGATAGAGCGCTACAGCAGCCGACTTAAATCTCAGCAAGTGGGGAGGCGAGGCGAAAAGAGGTACCACGCATAAAATAAAGTACACCGACTCTTTTCGGGGAAGATAAAACATAGCTCTCGGTACACGCAGCACAATAAAAGCCCTTGGAGAACAGAGCAGATCTTTGTCAGGAATTGTATCTCATTTAGCACCATTGTTTCACTGTGTTCCTTTCAGAACCAAAGCGATTCGTCTTGCTTTTGTTTCAGGTTGCCTTTTAGTTTTTCCTTCTGCAGAAATTTCTCTTCCATTAGAAATGGAACAGGCAGGACTTTCATCCTCAGCGTGTTTATGCTCAGCTCTCACAGTCCAATTCATTGACACCCTCTCCCCCCGCCCCCCCGCCGCCCCCCACATTTTGTCAAGTAGTGTGTTTTAAGAAAGATTTTAATGATCACATTCTTTGGAAGTATGTGTGTGTGTGTGTGGGGCGGGTGGACTGCAAATATTACCATCATTCATTCCCTTGGGGGAATATCTGTGAGTACCTGCTAGCATCTTTGCATTCATGAGGATATGAAGTAGGTAGCTACCGCACCAAGCAGGCTGCTAGAGAAGAGGCTGCATAAACAACCATTAATTATGGTGCGGAAGTTAAAGAGCAAAAACAGTGAGATGTTTCAAGGGCAAATTTAAAAGCTCTGTTCCTTGCATTTGGAGAGAAAAGTGTAAAATTCATAATGAACATTTATACTTCATTATTCATTTTATCAGGAGGCTTTCTGGGGGAAAAAAACCAACTGAAGTAAATGGGTATCTTCTTAGAACCCCTGTATCTACCAGGTGCTATGCACATGGTCTTCGGTCTCCCAGTAGCCTGTATAAGGTACGAGGAGCCAAGGTGCACAGCGACTGAGTGATTTTCAGAAAGCCATGTGGCTCCTAAGTAGCAGAGCTTGATTTCTATCTCTGGCCTCTTGACAACATGGGAGCACGCCTGGGATGTGGAGAGGTGGACCCATGCGGGCCAACCAGTCGAGTTTTGCCAGCAAAAAGTGACCAATGCTTCCTGTGCTTGAACTCTTCCGGGAGAGTCTTCCCAGTCCTTGCCCCTTCTTGGCCACCCACAGTAAGTGTCTGGGCACCTGAAGGCTCTCTGGCCCAAACAGTGTTTTAAACCAGCTTGGCAAGCGATGGCGCTGGTGAGGTTAGGAAGAGGCTGTTTTCTGCAACATTCTGAAGGATGGAGCAGGGAGAGTGTGCAAATCCACGTGCTGGGAGGTCTGGGACTACAGCCCACATCAGAGGGGACGAGGCTCTGGCTCTCTCTGCGCAGGTCTCTTGGGCTTTCAACTTCCAGAGCCTATAGTAGACAGTAGAGAGGAGTGATGTATCCTAGAAAGGGTCTCTTCTAACCTGCCACGCATTCCCTTTGTCCTCTGGACCTCCACACTCATCTGCTCTCCCTCCTACCCAACTCCTGCACTCACTGCTCCTTCACCACCTCACACTGCCCTTCCTTCTACTGGGCCCCCCTCACCCCGCAACCGAGGCAGCTCTCTCCAGCTCAAGCTTTGGCCCCAGGGATCTCACTCACTACCAGGACTTTGAACAAAATAATAATATCATATAATAACATAAATATTATGCACATATATTATTCAAAGCCATGTGTTATATATAAACATATAGACATATAGTCTTCTAATAAATGCTTATATGCATGCATTTTGTTATCCAAAGTCATATATGTATAGATGTATTCACCACACACACACACACACACACACACACACACACACACCTTGAAGTTTTATTTTCACCCTGGACCTCTTCCTAAATTCCAGGCTCATAAATCCAGCTGTCTACTCAAATTCTCCCTAGGAAGTGAATGGAAATCTCAAACTCAACATGGCCCAAACAGAACTACTGTACTTCTCTGAAAAATACCACATCAATCCCCACCCCAAACTTTTGTATTTCCTTAAATGGCACCACCATCCTCTACCCGGTTGCTTAGGCCCCCAATCTGGAAATTCAATTTTTCTTTCTTCCTCCCACGCTTTTCATCCCATCTATTACTCAGCCCTGAAATCTATCCAGAATGCAGCTCACCATCAGCATTGCTGCAGCCCTGCTCCAGGCAAACTGCTGGCTGGGCTCCCGGCCTCCCAGCACTCCTCCCATCCACACTCCTCACAGCAGGGAAGGGACCTTTCTGCAGTCTTAAGTGACATTACGTCATTCCCCATTAAACCCTCCAATGGTTTCCTGAGAGCAAAACGCAAACGCCTCACCAGTGCCCAAAGACCCTGCATCTTCTGGACCCCATTTCTGTCTCCCAGCTCATCCCCCTCATTCCCTACATCCTGGTACACTGACCATCTTCCTATTCCTCCAAGTGTCAAGCCCACTTGGTGTTAGGGCCTCTGTGGGTTCTTTTCCTCCTTCCTGGAGCACTTCCACAGATCTCAGAGGGACTGGCTCATTTTGGTTGTTCAGAGCACAATTCTGCTGTCCCCTGTCGTTACCCTAATTCTGCCATCGGAGACAACTTTTCTGACACCAACGCTGACCACCCCCTCCATCTCTGCCACAGTTCTCTATCGAATCTTCTTTGTCACACGTGTGTGCCCCAGAAACAATCTTCCCCCCTTCTTTCTTTCCCCTATGTTTTCACCTAAGAGTCTTATAGTTTTAGGCCTTACATTTAGGTCTTTGGGTCATTTTGAGTCAATTTTTTTATATGGTGTAAGATAAAGGTCCACCATCATTCCTTAGTTTTCCCAGCTCCCTGCATTTAAGAAAACGTTGCTTCCTATTGGTTGGCACCCTTGTTGAAAATTATTTGCCCATGATGAGGGTTTATTTCTAGGCTCTATCTTATATTCCATTGGTCTATATGGCTGTCTTTATGCTCCATCATTTTTCACCACTTGAAGAAAAATCATTTTTTTTAATCCTTACTAAAGGACATTTTTCCATTTTTAGAGAGAGTAGAAGAGAGAAGGAAAAACAGAGAGAAATATTGATGTGAGAGAAACCCACCGATTGGTTGCCTCCTGCAAGAGCCCTAACCAGGGCTCGGGCCAGAGAGGGGCCTGCAACTGAGGAATGTGCCCTTGACTGGAATCGAACCCAGGATTCTTCAGTCCGCAGGCTGATGCTCTATCCATTGAGCAAAACCAGCTAGGGCAGAAGAAAAATATCTTAAGGGTGGGTGCTAGGCCTGGCTTCCTACAGCCAAGCCCTTGGCCCAGAGGGGTTCTGTGAATTTCTGACGACTGACTGGCTGGGATTGTTTCTAGATCTTCCTTTCTCAGCCCAGATGGACCCTCTTGCATGGCTCCTGCTTGGCCTGTTGACAGGCAAGCCGCCTTCATAGTCTGCCTAACTGAGGTGTTTCTCCTCCTGTAACTTTGGCTTGGAGGGGCTCCCTCCCTCCCCTTTCTTCAAACTGATCTCCATGTCTTCTGGGTTAATTTGACCTTGTCTCATCCTATTCTGACTCTACGTGTAATTGGTGGCTGTGTATCCATCCAGGTCTGCTGGCTAGAGCTCCAGCATTTTCTGTCTGCTCCCCCCTCTTCCAGGTGTCATCCCCGGCTGGGACATACCCTGCCTGTGTGCTCCTGTCCTCCTTGGACTATGGCCAGCAGACCTCCTTAGACCTCCATAGGGGACACAAGCCCCTGCCTCCGGGAACCCCCATACTTAACTTGAACCCCTGTGTCTCAGATGCACAGAAGGACAAAGGAAAGCTAAGCCGTGCTCTGCTCCAGCTTCGTCCAAGTCACGTCGAAAGGCCACCCTGCTTTCTGTTTTTCTTTCCAGTCTCATAAATAAAGCCCTGGTAATGGCAGGGAGGGAATCCAGAGGACAGGAACACAGCATTACATCATCACATTACCTACACTGATGCATTTTCAAGGCCAGCAAACTCAATTAGCGTGCTGGTAATAGCTGTAGCAGCGGTGGGATGCTCACAGCGCAGTTTATTGTTCTGAGGAAGGACACGGGAAACAAATGATAGGGCAGCTCACCCTGCGGAGCCGCCAGCCACTAGCCCAGAGTCGTGGCTCCATACCAAAGGAGCTTGACTTGGAATAACTTCGAACTGCTACTTAGAGTTCAGTCGTTTGATATACATTTGTATATTTAAATCTCTAGAAATATAACGTCTGGTTATGTGTCCCAGTTATTTGTTACATCACCCATTTTTGAGCACCTTTTTTTAACCTGTAACTGGCCAAGCCTTGCCAGCACTGAGACCCAGAGAGATTAGAAAAGGTACTTGTGGAAATGTAGCAAGTGGCCTTACCTCAGTCAATACTAATGTATTCACCATTCTCAGACGTGTCAGATAATCAGCCAAGCTAATGTTTCAGGTAAGTTAGAGAAGGGAGAAATTCTCATTCAGAGTAAGTGGGGATGAAGGACAGTCAGGACTACTGAGCAGTCAAAATAACATCATATTTAACCACAATGTCGTGAGAACAAAGAACGTTTGAGTGGAACAGGCCCAAGGATTTAACTTGCAGATGACAAGTCACGTGCTGGTTAGCAGACACGCAGACTTACCATCAGCCACAGCCCTCGTGTCCAGAAGGGAGAATCCTGCAGGGTCTCCTCAGAAGGGGCTTCTTTGTCTAGGGATGAGGTGGATTTCAAAGCAGCACGTGGTGCTAACAGGGTATTTGCTCTTGTGGGTAAGCACACCCGTCACAGTCTTGTTAGCTTTCCTCGTTTCATAGTGAGTTCCCTGTGTATCGTGGTAAGTTTCAGTGTATCTATCAAACATGAAAACTATAAAACCGGAAGTATTCAAATCTCATTGCAGGAAGGTTGAATCAGACTTCTCTGGAAGCAATCTCTACTTCCCAGGCCATCTTTAGCCCGAAGTCTGGTTTCCTATCCTTCCCTGTTAGAAATATAAAACAGGGCTCCATGCACAGAGGCCCCCCATCTTGACTCCAGCAACAGTTGCTTCTATGCAGCACTCACTTAGCAGACACGGAGGCAGTGCTCTGTTCTGAATGCCTCAGACATCAGGCATTTCCTCAAGGAGATTTTAAAAGGGGGCGATTGGCTGGGCCGCCTTCTCCTTCTCCCCTGGGGCAGACCAGCAGGTGCTGCCTGTCTTGCACTCTTTCATCTCTTTGGGGCTCTGAAGAGCCACTGGAATGGGGACGCTGGGGATGTGTGATTCCTAAGGAGAAATCACTCTGCTTCACAAAGATTCTCCTCCTGCCCGTGTGGCCTATGCACATTGTGGAATCCACTCTGTTGAATCTATGCTAAAATGTCGATCAGTTCAGTGGACAAACAAAACAACACACTGGTCATGACATTGTTCTAGCCATGAAACTCGTAATAGTCTACTCGAATTGACCAGGGCTTAGGTGTATATTGTTGCCACCTCCTAGCTGTCTCCTTCCTCTACCTCTCTCCTTTCTTCTCTCTTTATCTTCATAATGAGGCCACACGTTACCAAGGAATGCAGTAAATTTGGAGGCAGGCATGTGAATCCCAGGCCTGTCACTTGCAAGCTGAACAACCCCACACACATTCTATGACATTCTGACTCTCTTAGATGAAGGATAACAACAGGGTGGAGAAAAGATTGAATGAGATACTAGAGAAAGAGAGAGTCCCCGGGACAGTGAATCATAGATTGCAGACTTTCTGTCTTCATTCAATAACAATTCTTTGCGCACCTTCTCTGCCAGCCCCACTTCTAGACGGTGGGGTAATTGCACCAAATAAAACAGACAAAACCCTGCTCTCATGGAACTGATATTCTAGTACAGGTGTCAACAGCAACTAAGTACAATACATAGAATGTGACATGACATGGAGATAGCTGCCATAGAGGGAAATATAAAGGGAAGGAAACAGGGAGTGTGGTGGGGGGACAGGTGTTTGACATTTAAATGTGCCATTGGGAAGGCCTCATGGAGAGGACGGCCTTTGAGTAAAGACCTTAAGTGGTGATGGCAGGCGCTGTAGATCTTGGAGAAAGAGTGTCCCAGGCAATACACAGTGACAATTTGTGTATAAAGAGGAGTTGTGCTTATCTGTCCCTTGTAGATGGGATAAAGCTACAAAATGGGTGTAGTTCTTTATACCAACCATGTTCCTTCTTTTCTTCCTGCCCTGCTCAATCCAAACCACATTCAGACACCTGAGGAAACAGAAGCCACGCACCGAGGTCGGGAGAACACGCAGGCAGGACAGATTTTGTCAGTTGGCAAGAAGGGAGGCCATTGACGTTAGGAGGATTGAAAGGTCTCTGCAGATGATTCAGACACAGTGTCAGGAGGTTATGCCTGGGTTTCCAGTGCTTTGCTCATTAAATGCCTCATTGATGGATGGAGGGTTGAACAAGGATTCTAAGATATCCATGATTGGCAGAGGTAGAAGCAGGAAGCTGGGCATTAATGTGGAAAACTCTACTATGCAGAATTCAGCCACAGAGACTGGATTTGGCAGAATTGGGGGATATCTGAGGAAATGGATAGGAAGCAAGCAGCAGTCTCGGTCCCAGTAAAACAAGACAGAACACTTGATATTGGAGATGAAGTTCAAAGACAGAATGGTACCCGTAGGAAGTGGATTAAATGCTGAGTAGAAAAGGCATCAAGCAGTTCTTCCCAGAGGAAACCCTGTCCCCAGTCTTTGATGTGGACCTCTGTCTGACATTGTCTCAGTCTTATGGCAAGTGCTCTGCAAACTCACCTTCACCACCTCCTGCACTAGTCAGGGTTGAAGCCCTTCCTGTGTAGGAATTCTGGAGCCTCTGACTCCAGTGAGACATGAGCTCTGTGCCTCCATGGGCTCTTCTGTTTCTCTAGCCAAGGAAAGGCTTTCGTGCTGAGGGTGGGCTATGCTGTCCTCATCAGCTGGCTTCCCCAGGCATGCTGTTTCCTACTACTTCCTCTGTGAACCAACTCTTATGCTAGTCATCCGCCTCCTCTTCAAGCTTCCCAGATAAGAACAATGAAAATGACACCAGGGGAAATACGATATGACAATTAAGCAAAGTACGTCATGGTTGGGGGACCCCAGAGATTGATTGCCTTGTGGATCTACCCCATTTCCCCCACACCTAAGGGCAGGCAACCCCTCAGGCTGCAATGGCCTCCTTGAGCCAACACTGCACCTGTGCTGAGATGGGCACCTATGGTTCACCCTGACATTGGATGCCAGGCTAGTGTTAGGAGACAATCTTCACAAACCAAAGTAGGGCTGAGGAAGGCTCCAGAAAATGAATGTTCAGATAGAGCAATAGGTTATAGAAGGAAAGAAAATCTAAATGGGAACATCTTTGATGAGGAAACTAGACAACAGGTAGAAATATGATAAAATGACCCACCTTCTCGTTTAGGTATGAAATATAAAATCTGAGCGTGGGGTCACTTATTTCAGGCCCCTCTCCCCAGGATCCTGGAAAGCAAAGAGGACAGACAGGAAGATCTGGATTGGTAATAAGGGAAATGAAGCATGGATGCTGGAGACACAGCAGAGAACATCATGGAGACTAACCCAGCAGGGGGCAGAAGAGGGCTGGGGGCGCCACAGGACTTTAGAGCAGGTGCCCCAGACAGTGGGACATTGAACCCCTTTGGGAGGAGACTGAAATGCTGGGGGAACCGAGGACCTTCATCTTGACAGATCAACTAGAAGGGCTGGCTGGGGATAATGACTTTTTCTGAAGCTGCAGGAGCTCAGCTGAGCTCAGCAGAAGATAACCAAGAACTGGCAGCTCATCACAGACTCAGTTCATGGAAACGGGAGCAGCACCTTCTGGTTGTGATCATTGTTGAGGCCCATCAGAATACACTATTTCATCAGGAGGACTTCGGGCCCATTGAAGCAATGGTCTTGCTTTATTCATAATTCCAGGATCTCACTATCGGAGATGATCTTTCCAGCATTTTTTCTGGAAGCGGAGGCACTGCCGCTTCTTCAAACTTACTGGCTGCAGCCAGAACTACTTCCCATAACGTACAGCCATGTATAGGAGCCCTGAGGGAATCAGCAAAGTGACCTCCTACCCAATGCATGGAAGTGTAATTATTTTAAGTCACTAACTTTGGGTGTTTTTTAGATAGAGAAGCTAATGATACAGCACCAGAAGATGTAGAGGAAACAGGAACAGAAGAGTAAACCATCAGCAAGGAGGAATCAGGTGGATAAAGGGTGCCTGTGACATGACCAACATATGCCAAGGAATTCTGCCTGGGCTCTACGCCAGTGTTCCCGAGTCAAGCTGTCCTTCTGTGGCCCACTTCTGTCTGCTTGACCTTACATTACAGGCCCGTCATGAATCCATGTTCACACCTCAGTTCAGGCCTCAGTAAATCCCAGCATTGGATTCCGGCCCTGCCTCTAACTGGGCCCCGGGGTGCACACCCATTCCCACCTTATCAATTGCTCTAAGACTTGGACTTTATAATGAAATACTCACATACTTGATGTGTCCTTTTTGCTGCATGCTTATCTATTACATCCAACCTGGCTCACCATCTGTCTGGTCTGGTCCTGGGCTTCACCCTCTGATTCTACTCCCCTCAGACACCCAGGAAAATCTTGCATCAAACGGCTGAGCTTTGGGGCTGGAAACCAGCCTGGTAATCTCTCATCCTTTCCTTTCAACATTATACCCATTTCTGCAACCTGAACCCTGTCTTCTGATACCTTCCTGGATCCCAGAGTTTTTCCATGTGCTCTCACCTGCTAACCTGTTTCCAGCACATCAGGACATCACTTACTCAGTTCCAACTTCTGCAGCCAATGGCACACAGCCTGACTCAGATTTCTCTCTCTGCCTGACCCCGCAGAATTGCAGCATTTCCAAAGTCAGCAGAAGCTTCTTCCAAAGGCTTACTCAGGACCTTCTCACCAGGGTCAATTATACCTGCAACAAAAGCTATGAACGTGTAAATTCTTTGCATTGTGGGGTGTGCCTGAAACTGTTTTTAGGTAACAAAATGCACTTGGCTCATAGAGAGGCATTTTCTATTTGAGAAAAAAAATTAAATCCCTTTTCTGCACTTCAGTAAATAAAAGGACGATACTATTAAGAAGCACTAGGGAAAACTAGCTCTTAGGGGGAAAACGTCTACTTTCAAATAATCGTGAGACAAAGGCACACAGAGGACGATGACATGAACATAAGATATTCCTTCTTGTTTTCAGGGAATAAGATGTCCTAGAGATTCTAAGTAACAGGAAATCTATTAGTATGTGTCTAGATGCAAACCATTTTTGATCCTAAACTCACTTTATATGTATTTGGGGTACTTAAAGAAATGGCCTTAAACTAGTACTAAAATATCTGCAGGCCTCCTCTTTAAGCTTCCCAGGGCTCTATAAGGAAGGTCTGTAATTGGACAGGAGCCATGTACTGGGTCTGCTGCTCCCACAGTAGGTGGTGGTGGGTAGGCATTGACGTGGGAACTCAGACAACTTTGCATGTGGGCTAGACACATGTAGCACAAAATACACATGTTCTAGATTTGCCATGTATGCTTGATGGTTTAGGATAATCTCATATCCATTTATATTTCCTCATATACCTCCCCTTTCCTGGAAATGCTGTATTTCTGGAAATACTGACTCAGTCAGTGAATCCAGTCAACAGTGCTAATAACTGAGCAAGCTGAGATTTTCCAGTAACAAGTATAATGATACTCTCAATCCTCAACAGAAATGAATGAATGATAAAAGGGGCCATGTATGTTCTTTATTTGCCTGTACAGGTAATGAATGTTTATCAATATGTGACTTTTAAATGAAAGGTGATTCATTTAATATATCACAAAAAAAGAAATGTCAAGTCTTCACCTTTGTAAGACTTTGCATCTTTTAGGAATGGTATATAACATTAAGTCAGACTAACAGCAGACTAAGCAAGAAAGCCATTACACTTACTCACATACAGAACGCTGCAGGTGGGTGCTGCCTGGGTGGGTTCCTGGCTCAATGGTATCAGAATGCTGGCCTGGCATCTTTGAATTCTCTTGGCTTTTCCATATAGTCACAGGGTAGCTGCAGCAGCTCCAGGCATCAAGACCACACATGAGAATCGTAAGTAGGAAGAAAGCATTAAAAACAAAAAATAAACTTTCCTTCACAGATTTCTTTTCTACTTCCCTTTCTTCTAACTCAGAGAAGGAAATTTTCCAAGGAGTCTTCCTCTTCTATTTTATTGTGTCACATGCCCGTCTCTATCTAAAAGAGAAACTTAGAAAGTTAAAATCTACCAAAGAGAAAGGAAATTCCACATAAACTAATTAGGTAGTGATAAACTGCTGTAAAAAGGACTCCAAAATAAAGTAATCTAAAAAACAACAACACCTAGAAGTTCTATTACTCAATAAATATGAAAGTTTTATTTATTTTCAAGTAGAACTTCCCAGTTGAGCATTTCAGGATGACAGGCCGCTTTGTTCCATACAGTAACTCACAAATCCAGGTTGATGGATTTCAAAGTTGCTCTGAGCATTGCCCTTCCTGTTAGTGGGAAGATAGAAAGAACAGAAGTGCAGAGTCCTGGATTTCCTCTTCAGCAAGTGAGACAGAAGTTCCATATATCAGTTAAGCTCAAGTTGAATGGTGAGAGCATAGTCTCATGGTCATCCCAGCCAAACACAGCTGGAAAATGCATCCCAGTTTGGACTTGGGTCGGCAACAGCTGCAGCAATAGATTGGCAGGACGGATTTGGGTTGTAGCCTGCATCTCTACCACATCATGACTGGCTTAGACAAATTGGGATTCATTCCTCATTCTGGCTGAGGGATATTCTTGAAATCAAAGGATGTAGTACTTGCCACCTCATTCTAAATGAAGATTTTATTAAGAATTTAAAAAGAGTGAGAATGGTTATAAGAGAGGTAACAAATAGTGTCTACCACAGACTTTTCATGTAAGTAAAGTTACAATTCAGAAAAAAAAATATTGCCAGGCACTATGTCCCCATTTTGGGTTTTGTTGCTCTGTGCATGACACGTTTACTTCCATGTCAATGTCCAGGACCAGACCCTCTGTGCTGTGGGACAAGGACTTTGTTGGTGACATCTATTTGCCCTGTGTCCCCTCCCCCTCCCCCCCACTGTCCCCTGCAGCACCATGTTTGGAATACTGGAAGTGTTCAGTGTTTGCTAAAAACCAGCATGCTAACCAAGTTCAAGTTCCCTGACCATAGTCCTCTGCTCTTGAACTTTTTTGGGAAACGGGGGGCTGGGGATCAGAATACTCTATGGTTTTAGCCATTGCTTATGTCAGTGGTTGAGGACCGGTGGTTAAAGATTTTGGCCATGCCCTGGCCAGGTAGCTCAGTTGGTTAGAGTATCATCCTGATATGCCAAGAACACAGGTTCATTCCCTGGTCAGGGCACATACAAAAATCAACCAACAAATGCATAAATAAGTGGAACAACAAATCAATGTTTCTCTCTCTCTTAAATCAATAAATAAAAAGAAAAATAGAGACTTTGCCCATCACTGAAGACTTGAAATATTAGGAAACTTGAGGGTGTTAATGTGGTATCATGAAGCCTAAGCATGCTCAAATCCTGAGCAACACCCTAGTAATCACCACATGAGTCTCTAAAGGAGATGCCCTCTCTGGGGCAAACCAAAAAAGCAAAATGACTAATGCCCACTGATCGTGGGCCCCCTGGAGCCCAATTAAGAGCTCTGGCAGCATGAAGTAGCATTTACCCACAGTTTCTAGGCAGAAACACCTTCAGATCAGAGTCCAGTCCCCTACACTGGCCAATCCCAGGTGTATCAGTCAGAGGACATAGTCATTAAGTTTGCTGGTGCCTTCTGTACCTGGCTGCATCATAGGAGCATAACAGGGGACAGAGGACCACCTGGGTTCAGTTTCAACTGCAGTCACATAGCTAATGACAGCAAACTAGGATTCGTACCTTTGTTCTGCCAAACTCAGAACTTCACATTGTTTCTACTCCATCGAGCCTTTAACATTCTGAGATTCTAAGATTCTGTGCTTCGGTGATCCTGTGACTGAGTGATTCTAAAATTGCAGTGTCAAGACTCCGCAGCATGGGTGGGAAGAGTGGGGTGGGTGGGAAGGGGAGTGGGAGTGGGAGGTGGTAGGAAGAACAGAGAAATGACAAAGGTGATCATTTATTTGGTTCCCCAAAAACAAAACATTTCTGTTTATTTCTCTGCATTTCTACCAGGCAGGCATGTGACCTGAGAGCAACTCCCTTGCAAGGCAGGGTTTTCTCATTTCCTGGTTCCTAATCTAATAGAAATGTCTAAACTTGGCTGGCTCTGCCAGACCGAGGGGGAAAAAAAAATCTAGGATCAATCAGTCCATTTGAAAGTGCATCTGCAGAAAGGATGTCAGGAAGCGGCAGGTGGGGGCAAAGCTCTGTCTACCCCGTCTTCTCCTAGCAACCGCTGGCCCATCTCCAGGTCTCTTGGCTGCACCTGATAAAGGTGCCAGTCAGAGCCTTCCAGAGCGGAGCCCGGCCAGGGTGCTGGCCCCTGCCAGCACATCAACAATTTCTCCTCTTTTCTTTACAACCGGATTAAGTGTCTGTCTGCCTGTCGCCAACCATAGGGTCAGACCTTGAGTTTCCAGGCTACAGCTTTGCAAGTTTCCTTAGTAAAAATCGAAAAAAATAATATTTGAGCTTCCAGGAATTTTTTTTTAAACTCCAGTTATCCCCATGGGACAATCAATCACAATGGACTGAAGGGGCTTGGACTCTCCCTGCCTGGCCCAAGGCACGGTTTTTATTTTTATTTTTTTCCTGTTGGAATCTAATTGGCATGAGGACAGAGTACGTGAAACATCCTTTCAAAGCAATTCATTTACATTTGTAATTGAAGGGACTGCTATTGTGTTTCAACTCTCAAGTCCATGCTAGACAGACTCACCCCTGTCCAAACTCCAGAAGGAAGCTGCCGAATCTGTCACAGTCACTAAGTGCGGGGTCCCAGGAAGCAGCTGTGTCCAACAAAGAGCCTACACAGGGCCCTTAGGTGTGTAAGATCATCACATAAAACTATTAACCAAATTATAAACTTTAATCAGATTTTCTCACTAATGTCCTTTTACTGTTTCAAGATCCAATTCAAGACTGCATTTGTTTTGTTTGGTTAATTATTTAATTCCCCCCAGCTTTACTGGGGTATAATTGGTTATGTAAGGTGGTTACATTAGGGGAAGCTGGGTGAAGGGGCTACAGAAACCAAGGCTGGGATTGGGGTGAGGATGGGAGGATTCACTGTAAAGGGGCAGGAGGAAGCTTTCTGTGGCAATAGGCATGCTGTCCATTATTGTGATGGTGGTTTCATAGGAGTATACATTTGTCAAAACTCATCAATCTGCACTTATAAAAAATAGGTACATTTAGTTTTAGGTGAATTGTGCCTTTAGAAAGTTTACATTTTTTAAAAATTTTAAATAAAAATATAAGATTATGTCATTCTCATACATGAAAATTTCTACTGGTTTTCCATTCTACATTGAATAAAATTCAAACTTCTAACTTGGAAATTTTATTTTAATGAATAAATAAAAATGGCTCTAATAAAAGGTTGGTTTAGGTCCTTAAGATACAAAGAGCTCTTATTAACCAATAAAAAAATGGGCTTGAGACATGAATGGGCAATTTGTAAGAAAATAAAAATGAGTAATAATATATGAAAAGAAGTTTAGTCCTATTAATAATAAAATAAATATAAATTGAAACAAGTAAGCAAAACAAACAAACAAACAAACAGATTAGTGCATAAAATGGTTTGTCTGGGCTTTGAAATACATAGTAAGGTTTCCTTAACATCTCTTCATTTTAGGCGCTTGCCAAGTCCCTTTCTATGAGGGTCTTCTTTTTCATGCTTCCTAGTCAATATCTCCAGTGAAATGAAGTGTCAAAAAAAAATTTTAAATAGATTTTACCATGTTCCTCAGACTTTTGGCAGTGACCACAAAGGCCAAAAGAACAGCATGAGCGGTGCCAAGTACCCTTAATTAAGGTCCCGGACCACCAGCAGGACATGCTGAGATTGTGAAACTACTTTAGCTAGCAGTGGTCCCACAGCATAGGCTGTCCATGTAGTTAGGGGTTGATTAAGGATGATGTGGAGGATTTCTCTGGAGAGAGTCATCAGTGTGTCCTGCCTCCTCTTCTCATGGGGGCCTCGGGTCAGGAGAAGGGGCTGGAAGAAAACCACCAGGGGGCATTCCTTGTGGCCCTGAAGTTAGAAGCAGAGGGAAGTAGGTGCTTGACTTAAAGGGCTGAACTCTCATGCTTGGCCCCAAGACTGATAGGACTGCACTGTAATGGCCAGTATGTCTGGAGTGAGTAGGGTAGAGTCTGGGGAGGTCTTTGTGTGACAGATGTAGACCTGCTAAGGGGAGTCTCCCCAATAGGGCAAGGTGACCCCAACAGCTGGTGCACTGCAGGCTGGGAGTGAATAGCCTGGGGGAGCAGGCATTGCCTACTTAATGGAAGTGCAGAAGTGATGGGGAAGGGATCTCCAAAGAACTCTCAAAACTCCCCCATGAAAAAGAGAATTTCTGCACACAGAAGGCTCAATGACAACCAACGTATTAATCAAGTAAGAACTTTGCTGCTCCTTGTCTCTCTTCCCTAATCCTTTCCAACTCTGGAGGCACCCAAAGTTCAGCCAGAAAGTAGTGGAGTGAAGAGGAGGAAGGAAACAACTGTCCCCTAACCCCCCTGCCCACTAAAGGTTTCCCAGCTCAGGGAAGACATTTTAAGTGAATGATAATTTAGATCTGGATATGCCTGTGGACTGGATTTTTAAAACACCTAGAAAATGACACTCTTTATTATTATGTCTCTCTCTCTGTCTCTCTCTCTCTTTGGCCTGAAAATGATTGAGGGATGTTTTATTACCCTAGACTGACCTGGAAAGCTGAAGCACCTAATTGAAATTTCATGTAGCATGAGTGCAGATGGAGGACAAGGGGAGAATCAAAATTTGAAGCCAGTAGCAGATAGAATAATGTTGTTTTCTCTCTATACCTGTCTAGTTTAATTATTAAAGCTAATGCACAGTGTTCTCCTAAAAGGCAGAGGACTTTAGAACAAAACAATAAATAAGTGTATCATCAATGAGAAAGCTACATCAATCATAGAATTGAAACATAAGACATGAGTTTATAATATATGAGAAAAACAGCACAAGCTCATGCCTCCCTCTTCCTAAGTCACCGTGTGGGTGAAATATTCTATCTGAACACTTAGGCCACTCTAGTCAGAGTCTCATAATGTCCCCGTTGTGCTCTTATAATACTAAATACTGCTGGAAATGTTCTGTTCAGAGTGTTACAGTCAATACCCTGTCATTGATTTCTCTAAGAATATAATAAGGTTTTACTAGTACATGGAGCAGAGCTTATCAAAGCACTGGTGTATGCGAGTACTCACCATGGCCATATTTTTCTTCTTGTAGCCTAAAATTTCTACAGAAACGTAGTCTTTCCACTTAATAAAAAATGCAGAATTCACTCCAGTGGTTGAGAGAAGCCACATTTTCATGTCAAGAGATTTTCTGATTCCTGGCTGTTATTACACAAATGGCAGAGAGTTACTCCTATAGCTCACCTGCCAAACCCTCTCCTGCAGTGGATGAACTTCGCCTCAACTTTTCCTCTCTTGTCTACAGAGTTGGTCACTGACTTATAATATCTCTAACTGGCGTGTGTCTCCCCTTTCTGGCTAGCCACTCCTTCTTTTCCTATATGTGGTGACTTTCAAGCATGTTTTCCAATCTCTTGATACTTCACCCATTGAGTCTAATTCTCTTCCCCTACAATAAGACCTGGTCTTAGCGATTCATCTCTCACTAATAAAATGTGGCAGAAGTGATGCTGTGTGATAACCAGGGTTAGGTTATGAAAGGCAATACAGGACTAGCCTGCACTCTCTCTCGGGACACTGGCTGTTGGATCCCAGGACACATAGAGAAACCTCATGTCATTGTTCTGGCCAACAGCATGGCTGAGGCTCCAGGTCGCAATCAGCATCAACACCTAGGCAGGTGTGTGAAAGAGGAAACCTGCAACATGACTGCAGCCCCAGCCATGGTCTGACTACAGCCACATGAGAGACCCCTAGTGAGAACCACTCAACTAAACACAGTCCCATGAGAGATAGTACTATGCAGTTGCTATTGTTTTATGCCACAACGCATAGGGTGGCCTATGGCACAGCTAGAGATAATACGAACACTATCAAAATGCCCTACTAGTGGACCTTTAAAAATGTGTGTACTCTTTCAAGCACTGTTTCCATTCTGATAATATACTCTGATTTAGAATCCAAAATATGGAAATAACCTTTATGCAAAGAATGATTTTAAAAATAGTAAAATATTGGGAGAAACCATCTGGACCAGGGGTCCTCAAACTACGGCCCCTGGGCCACATGCAAATACAAATATTGTATTTGTTCCCGTTTTGTTTTTTTTTACTTCAAAATAAGATATGTGCAGTGTGCATAGGAATTTGTTCATAGTTTTTTTTAAACTATAGTCCGGCCCTCCAATGGTCTGAGGGACAGTGAACTGGCCCCCTGTTTAAAAAGTTTGAGGACCCCTGATCTGGACAAATGACATACTCATAGCTCTCTGTTATTCCCTGCCCAATACAACTATAAACTCTGGAAACAATGCAACTACAGGAAAACTTTGAAAGTTAGTAAGAAGAAGGCATACTGGTTTGGGACCCCAGCTCTGGAGAAAGAACACAGTAGAAAAGTGTCTTATGCAACCAACAGAATGCAACCCAGCTCCATATTTCCCCATCCCCAACCCAGCACCAGATGGCAGCCTACATAGGATCATTCTTCCCCTGCATCAACGAGGGTGCTACCTATCACACAAGCAGAGATTGGTTCAACTGCAATGAAGATGAATAGTGGCCAAGACAGGCATCCTCCTTTCCCTTTGGGCCACATACTTCACTGCCCCACTGAGAGGTATTGGGGCCTGCCACAACAAACAGCCTGGTCAGGCAGCCTCTTTGTCCCATAGACCTGAGACTAAGTTCATCTCACAGATACACTGGGGACTATAGACATCAGTAGGAGGATTCCACCACCATAGGTGCTTCTGGTCCAGAAGGTACTCTTGGACTATAAGTGGGGGGCGGTGTCTAAACAGAACTACGTTTTCCATACTTCACTCAAAAGTAGTAAAATACTGTGATAAGTCACATTATGTATAGTGTAATACCCCGAGTAACTGCTAAAACTCTATACAAAGAAATATGCTCAAAAACACTAGAAATAAATGAAGCTAGACTCCTAATAATGTTTAATTAATTCACAGAAATCCAGGAAAAGAGAAATAGAAGAAACAAATCGAAATAAAAGACTTAAGCACTAGCATATCAAAATTACTTTAGCTGTAAATGGTCTTAATATATCAACAAAAATACAGAGATTGGCAGAGTACTGGTACATATAAATAACACACAATTCTATGCTGATTACCGAAGTCACTTCAAAATCAGTGATATAGATAACTTTAAAGTAAACAAATGGAAAAAATAACAAGAAAACATTAATCAATGTTGTTATATTTGTGTCAGCTAAAGTAGACTTCCTAGCAAAGAAAATTAATACAGAGAGGGATTGTATCTAGTAATTTAATTGTTAGACGGGGAGTGTTGAAGTCTTGAACTATAATTGTGGATTTTGTCTACTTCTCCTTTCAGCTCTATCAATTCTAGTTTCATGTATTTTGAGGCTCTACTGTTTGGTCTTCATATACCTGGAATCATATGACACAGAAGATCTGAACCTACAATCAACCAACATGTACTAAATGTCATATATAGAACACTCTAAGAAGCAGCAGAAGAACATACTTAATTTTCTGAAGTACCAATGGAATAGTCACTAAAATAGACTATGTTCTGGGCCATAAAGCAGACCTCAACAAATTTAAAATAGTTAAAATCATATAGCATGTGTTCTCTGATTATGGATTCAACCTATCTATAATAATAAAAGCGTAATATGCAAATCGACCAAACAGCCTTCTGGATGTCCTTCCAGACAACCTTCTGGACAAAAGCTAGGGCTGCAGCCACAGGATTGAGGCAGCTGCCGCAGCTGCAAAGGCCTACTCTTGCACAAATTTCATGCACCGGGCCTCTATAAATCAATAAAAGAAAGGCAGGAAAAGCTCCGAGCAATAAAAATTAAGCAACACACTCCCAAGTAAGCCATGGGTTAAATAAGAAGTCTCAAAGGAAATAAAAATTAATACAAATGATAAAAGATGAAATAAAAATATCAAAATATGTGGAATGCAGCTAAAGCAAAGCTGACAGGGAAATTTACAACATTAAATGCTTACATTACAGCAGAGAAAAAATCTCAATGAATAATATAAATTCTTACCTCAGGAAGCTAGAAAATGAAGATGAAAATAAACCCAAAGCAAGCATAAGAAAGGAAATGATAAATATAAGAGGAGATATCAATTAAATTAAGAAGAACTCAACAATAAGGAAAATCAATGATAAGAAACTGGTTCTTCAAAATAATAAATTGGATAAATCTCTAGGAATCCAGCAAAAATAAGTAGACAGAAGACACAAATCACCAGTAGCAAGATTGTAATATGTTACATTCTTGTAATATTATATACATGTAATATTCTGGTATATCACTGCAGATTCTATAACCATTAAAAAGTTATAAGCGAATATTAAAAGTGACTTTTATACTTATAAAGTCAATAACTTAAGATAAATAGAACAGTTTCTCAAAAACTAAATACTGCTGAAATCCAACCAAGATGAGTACATAAATTTCAATTGTCCTATGACCATTAAATAAACTGAATTTTTAATTTAAAAAGCTCCCCCCAAATGAATTACAAAAGACACCATGACAGATCTATCAGAATGACCAAAAAGAAAAAAAATAGTGACAATGTTAAATGTGGGTGAGAATGTAGAGAAACTGGATCACTCAGCCATTGGTGGGAATGTAAAATGGAACAACCATGCTGGAAAACAATTTGGCAGCTTTTTATAAAGGTAAATACACAAGTACTCCATGATCCAGCAATTGGGCTCTTGGGCATTTATCTCAGAGAAATGAAAACGTATCTCCACAAAATATCCTGCACATAGCAGCATTATTAATAATAGCCCAAGACTGTGGTGTATACTTGCCATGGAATACTATTATTACCTCAATGCAACAAATTGTTGCTATTCATCTTACAGCTGAAAATTTGTACCCTTTACCAACATTTTCTATGTTTCCTCCCCTACCCTGGGCAACCACTTTACTACCTTCTGTTTCTATGAGTCTGACTTCTTTTCTTTGTCTGGCTTATTTCACTTAGCATAATGCCCTCAAGGTCCACCCATGTTATTGCCAACGGCAGGATTTCCTTCTGACTTATAGCTGAATAACATTGCATTGTACATACTACTACATTGTCTTTCCTTTTATCTGTTGGTGTTTCCATATCTCGTTTGTGAGTAATGCTGGAATGAACATTGAGGTGTGGATAGCTCTTCAAGACACTGATTTCACTTCCTTTGGATATATACCTAGCAGTAGAATTGCTGAATTATCTGGTAGTTCTGTTTTTCATTGAGGAACCTCCATAATGTTTCCACAGGAATAAATTATTGACACACAGAAAAAGTTAGATGAATCTCCAGGAATTATGCTAAGTAAAAAAGTCAACTTTCCAATGTTTCATGCTACATGATTCTATTTATATAATATTTTCAAAATGACAAAATTTTAGAAATGAAGAACAGATTATTGAATGCCAAGAGTTAGAGACTGGGGTGGGAGAGATGAGGGGTGTTGTTGTGATTATCAAAGTAAGGGATCCTTGTGGTGATGGAATTGTTCATTATCTTGATTGTGATCTACACAGGAATCTATACATCTGATAAAATTGTATAAAACTAAATGCACGCACAAGAATTATAAGTAGAACTGGGAAAATCTGAATAAGATCAGTGGATTATGTCAATGTCAATATCCTGGTTGTAATATTGTACTATAGTTTTGCAAGATGTTACCATTGGGGAAAACTGGGTAAAGCGTACTCTGTTTTCTTACAACTGCATGTGTATCTAGTATTACCTCAGTAAAACTTTTAATTAAAAATTATGTTTACAAAGAGAGTGTGATAATATGAGCTAAAATGCTTAGAACATAAGCACAAGCTATAAAAAGTAAAAACGTCATAAAATTTATATGTAGCATGATTTTATCAAATAGATTCAAAGAAAATCAAAGCAAAAAGTGTATAAAATTTAAAATTAAAGAAGAAATGAGAAAGCCAAAGGAAAACAAAAGACACTATGCTAAAATTTTATTTTCTCAATTTTCTATAATGAGCACATTAAACTTATATAATATGACAAATTAACTTTATTAAAATAGGTATTTTTACCCACTCAGATTTGTAGAATTCGTGAATGTAATTAGATATGCATAGAGCTCAATAGGTTCTCAATAAACAGTGATGGAAACACAATCTGCATGACAGAAGAAACAGAAGTCTTCATATGCTGAGTTTTAATAATTTTTTTTTTTTAAAAAAGGAAACAAACAGCAATTCCAGCATCAGTGAGTTCCAGAGAGGTGAGAATGGGGATGGTGGTACATATTACTATACCTTTCTGGGTTCTTGGAACTTGTGGCACAACAGGACCACCCACTTTGCTGTGCTTAAGGCTGCCTCCATGTCTCCATGGTGGATTCTTCTCCTGCTCCTCTGCTAATGTACTTTGGGCTTGGCTTGAAATTACTCAACTGTGAAAACACAGAACTTCCAATTGGTTTTCCGGTTTCAGTATGCACAAATTCCTGCACAGCAGGGAGATTTCTCTGGGGAAATTTTGAAAGCAAGTAGAGATGCTGAAGGAGTTTGGAGAAGATTGTTTCCTGCATGGACAGTTCTGAGTGCACTTAAGTTTTACCCAAAATTGGGTAAGCTAGAAACTATTTGAGGAGAAAAATACCACCCGCCCCACCATGCAAAGAATCATGTTTCATCTGAATGGGGAAAAACCATTACTGAGTTACAAAATCATTAGCAGCAGAAGGCACCTGGGAGACTGGTCATGTGCTGAACAGAATCAGGTGGCCCCATTCACATTTGGCCTCTGTATGTGGTGGCCTCAGGAGCTGTACAGTGTACAGCTTGCATGATTGTATTCATTGATCCTGCTAAATCCAATCATTACCACCACTACCACCACAGAGATACAATCCTTTAAAGAGGAGGACAGTGAGGCCCAGAGAGGGGAAAGTAGCTGTCCAAAAATCACACAGCTAACCACAGAAACCAGGGTGCTGGATTTTAAACCAATGCTATTTCCTTTCTATCATGCTGCCTGAAAGAAATATTTTTACTCAAAAAAGTTTATTTTTAAGAATATTTGTTTGAAATACACATGGCTAAAACCAAAACCAGGGCTATTTTCATAATGTTAAAACAAAAAATTAACTGAGTGGAGGCTCTAAGTAAAGTTTTATGACATATGAAACAGGGATAATAAAGTATCTACCTTCTAGGGTTGTTTTGAGGACAAAGAATTAATATTTGTAGAACATTTAGAGAGTGCCTATCACATAGAAAATACTTTATGAATATTATATATTAACTAGAGGCCCGGTGCATGAAATTCGTGCATGGGTGGGAGGGTCCCCTCACCGAGCCTGCACCCTCTAAAATCAGGGACCCCTCAGGGGATATCTGACTGCTGATTTAGGCCCTATCCTGGGCCAGCAGTCAGACATCCTTCTCACAATCCAGGACCGCTGGCTCCTAACTGCTCACCTGCCTGGCTGCCTGATTGCCCCTAATGGCCGGGTCACCCCCCATCTTCCCCCCTCTGCCAGCCTGGGCGCCCCTCACTGCCCGCCCCCTGCTGGTCCTGGTCGCCCCATGCACCCTGCTGTTCAGTCATTTGGTCATCCCTCACT
>NW_005871093.1:4125641-4130164 GCF_000147115.1 Myotis lucifugus | reverse complement strand
CCTTCTTGATTTTTGCTGTGGACCCTCTCATCATGCCCGGGCTGCGCTCTATGTCCCTCCTCGGGGGGGCGCTTTCAACTCTCACACCCAGGCTTATCTACTCTCCGATGCCCCCAATGAAGATTTAGGTCTAATCATGTTGAGATCTCCACTCTATACTTCGTTTCTGCGCAGGTGTCCTAACTATCTTAAGTCCGGTTACCCAAATGGATAAAGGGACTATTAGTCTTCTTCTCTTTACTTATTTATGGATAGCGGTTCGGCTGTGATTCTCCAAAACATAAGATTTAAAAAAATGTCAACCCTTGGGACGCATATATATCTACATATATATATATATATTTATATATATATATATTAATAAAAGGGTGCCATGGTGGCAGGCCCGAGGTAGAGGTGGTTAGTGTCCAAGAGGGGAGGGCAGTTGTGGGTGATCAGGTCAGGATGGGACGGCAGTTGGTGGTGAGCAGGCTGGCAGGCAGAGTGGTTAGGGGCAATCAGGCAGGCAGGCAGGTGAGTGGTTAGGAGCCAGCAGTCCCGGATTGTGAGAGGGATGTCCCCAGATTGGAGAGGGTGCAAGCCGGACTGAGGGACACCCCCCCATGCACAAATTTCATGCACCGGGCCACCCATAAATATTTCCATCTATATTTCCACAGGTTCTGGCATGGCTTTGACTTCTTGTTTGATGATGGATGGATGGATGGATGGTAGTTGTATGGGTGGTTGAATAGATGGATGAATAAATGTGTGGATACATTCAAATTCATATGATTAAAGAACCTGTTAACCCCAGAGCATGAGTATTTCTCACTGGGTACTTTTTTTTCATAGAGAATGAAGATCTGAGGCTAGTGACAGGTGATATGTTAGAGCTTTGGTATCATTGAATTATAGAACTGTTAGGGCTATTAATAACTCATCTTACCCAACTTTTGACCCAGTGCAGAAAATTACAGATTACCCAACTTAGAACAGACTTTAGAGATTATCTGAGCCACACTCCTTCTCCCCCCAGCACACACCCACACACCCAAATATCCACACACCCATATACCCACATACCCATACACCCAAACACCCACACCCAAATACCCAAACACTGACACACCCATACAACCACACACCCACACTCCCACACAACAATACAACCACACACCCAAACTGAATCTCAACAAGAGAAAGGGAATAAACCTCAGATGTCCTGATTTTCAGCTCTCTATTCTGGCCATGGGCTTGTGCTCCTAAACTTTGCCCACTATGACTCTTAGGATTAAAACTTCCCACTGCCTGATCATAATATCCTTAATGAGTTTGGTACTGTCCCCTGTGCCATTTTCCTATTATCTATCTATCTATCTATCTATCTATCTATCTATCTATCTATCATCACCTATCTATCCATAAGAGATGACCAGGACCAACATCATCATATCATCTGTTTACTTCTTCTTGGTTTACTTTGGTCACTAGAAGAAGCTAAGATATCCATATCAACATCAGCAATTCTTATGTGATGAAAACCCCTAAAATCCCCCAACCTCCTAAATCTTTCTAAGGTTTCCTTTGTAATATATGGTATGTCAGCGGGCTAAAGCCCTTTATGTTAAATCAGGGGTCATCAAACTTTTTAAACAGGGGGCCAGTTCACTGTCCCTCAGACCTTTGGAGGGCCGGACTATAGTTTAAAAAAAAACTATGAACACATTCCTATGCACACTGCACATATCTTATTTTGAAGTAAAAAACAAAACGGGAACAAACACAATATTTGTATTTGCATATGGCCTGCGGGCCGTAGTTTGAGGACCCCTGTGTTAAATCCTTTCTCCAATATTATCTTATTGCTCTTACAGAATTTAAGCTGGCCCTTGAGAGAAGCCTGTGCAACCCTATCAAATAACAGCACCTACTCCCCATCCAGCATCCTACCTATTCTTCACAGCTGCTTCCAGGCTACTCTTGCTGCCCTCCTCCTGAAGACCCAGCTCCTCAGAAGCTCATTCTGTAAGACCATCCCATATTGCTCACTACTGCTGCTTATTGCAACTATATACAGGTTTACAGGCTTTTCTTTTACATTCATGGCAGATTTAACACATCTTCTCCACCAATATTCCCAATATATTGTTTGGTAATTTATGCAACTATGCAAATGATCCTTGTAATAATTTAACTTTACAGTTTCTTGGCCTTCTCCTCTCCAATGATTGTCCTTGAGCCACCTCAGCCATGGTCAAATCCAAGATGTCATCATTGTCTGACATCTGGGTTTCAAACTTCTCACTGTCTGACCATAACATCTCACCTTTCTGTCCCATTCTCTCTAATACCAAGCCTCCAGGAGTTCTTTTATTCCACTCAGACACCCAACTCATCAACCCTCAGACCACAGCATCCTCCTTGCATCATTATACTCACTGAATCGTTACACTCACTTGCATCATTACACTCTGGCCCATGATTACACTCACTCTCTTGCATGTACCCTCAACTCCCAAGTACACATTCTCCATGTTCTTGCTTCCCTTTCTTTTTCTCACTTGAATTGCAAAACACCAAGCCTAGTTAAAATTCAATCCTGCACACTCCACTCTTTCCTCTAAGCAGCTGAATGTGGAAGGATAGAAACACCCAATCTTATTAGTTGGTCTCACTTTAAATTAATGACCACATAAGTGAGGCCTCAGCACTGCTTAGCAATTCCACAATTCTCGAATCAATTTATTCCTCCACTCCCTGGAGAGACAATTTTACATTTTATTTCCTTAAACCTCTGATACCTTCTCTCTTCCTCTTCCAGTGCATCACCTAGAAGAATTCCTACTACTACCAAGCCTACATTATCTTCATGTATATCTACCTTCCCTCTTATAACAGTGGATGATCTGTCCCTGCCCCTACCCAAGGCCAACCTTCAAGGTACTAGTCTTATCCTCTCTTGCCAACAAGATGAGAACTTTGCTCTTGCAATTGCCCTTTTGTTTTCTCCCAAACATGCAAACATGCTGCGATATCTTCTATTTAGGAAAATCCCTCACTTGAGGTCACACATTCCTTTAACTGCTAGCCCATTTCTTGGCTCTCCTTTAAAGAAAAATCCTTAATAACTTTTTAAAATTCCAGTTCCTCTCCTCCTATTCTCTCTTGGATACACTGTTCTTAGTTTTTCTTCCCCACAATGGCACCAAAACTACCTTTGTCAAGTTACTGATGTTTTCCATATGCAATCTAATAATTGTAACCTATTAGCAATGTTCCATGCATTGAATAGACTATTTTTCTGGTTAGGCATCGATCAGGCTGGCAGGGGAGTGGTTAAGGGGTGATCAAGCTGGCAGGCAGAAGAGGTTAGGGGCAATCAGGTAGGCAGGCAGGCGAGTGGTTGGGAGCCAGCAGTCCTGGATCGGGCCTAAACAGGCAGTCAGACATCCCTTGAGGGGTACCAGATTGGAGAGGATGCAGGCTGGGCTGAGGGACACCCCCCACCCCCTGCATGAATTTCGTGCACTACAGCGTCTAGTCTATAATAATAAACATGTAATATGCTAAGTCGGACCGGACAGCCAGACGAGCTTCTGGATGTCATTCCAGATGTCCTTCTGGATGACAATTCCAGACAAAGCCATAGTGGTGGGGGCCAAGGCATAGGTGGACACCGTGGCAAGCAGGGACCAAGGCAGAGGCAGTTGGGCAGGCAGGTGAGCAGTTAGGGGCAATCAGGCAGGCGAGTGGTTACGGGTGATCAGATAGGCAGGCAGTGTGGTTAGGGGCAATCAGGCAGGCAGGTAGGTGAGTGGTTAGGAGCCAGCAGTCCCGGATTGCGAGAGGGATGTCTGACTGCTGCTTTAGGCTTGATCCCGATTGGGATCGGGCCCAAAACCATCAGTTGGACATCCCCCGAGGGGTCCTGGATTGCGAGAGGGTGCAGCCCGGGCTGAGGGACCCCCCCCCCCCCCCATGCAAGAATTTTGTGCAATGGGCCTCTAGTATTATATAAGACTGTTTTGTCATAAAGAACTCGGAGATATAGTCCTTAAGTGGTACATAAACTTCCCAGAACTTTTATTTCCTAAATGTTAGATGCTTTTATCTCCTAAGTTCTAAAACCCAAGCTGGAAAACCACTTCTTATTTTTATTCTTTGTTGTAGCTATTTGTGAACAAACATTATTTCATATTTTAGGCTGTGAACATCTCAAAGCTAGGACTTCAGAGCTTTATAATCTCTTCTATTTCTACCACAGAAGAACTACAAGCTAACAGTTATCATTTATGGAGCACTTACATGCCAATGAGTTGATTGTTGGCAAAATAAATGCCTGTGATAAACTCCCTCCTGTATGCATTCTCCTTTACAGGATAACGTGGGGGTCTTATATCCAACTAGAAGCCCAGTGCATGAAATTCATGCACAGGGGGGGGTGGCCCTCAGCCAAGCCTGCACACTCTCCAATCTGGGACCCCTTGGGGAAGTCTGACATCCTTCTCACCATCCAGGACCATTGGCTCCTAACCACTTGA
>NW_005871093.1:4087382-4125403 GCF_000147115.1 Myotis lucifugus | reverse complement strand
CTACCAGCCTGATCACCCCTAACCACATCTGCCTCAGCCCCCACCACCACTGGTTTTGTCTGGAAGGAAGTCGGATATCTGGAAGATGGCCAGTCACCCGGTCTAATTAGCATATCACCCTTTTATTAATATAGATAATAGAGTTAGTTTCCCTGACCATTGACTCTGAGTGGGCCTTGTGGCTCACTTTGACCAATAGAATGTGGCCAAAGTCACAGACATTGTGTTTGTGGCACACCTAGGTCTCATTAGACCTTGCATATTTCTGCTGGGTCTCTTGGAGCCCTGGCCAGCCTCCATTTGAACAATCCCAGGCTAGCCTGCTCAAGGATGAGAGACCACATGGAGCAGCTGAGGCCATCCTAGACGAGCCAGCCCCAGCTGGCCTGGCAGCTGACTGCAGACACATCCGTAAGCCTAGCCAAGGCCAGGAAAAATACACAGTGAATCCTCATCAAAATTGTCAACCCAAAGAACTGTGAGGCAAATAAATGGTTGTGGTTTTAAGTCAGGGCTTGGCAAACTATGTCCTGTTGGCCAAATCTGGCCTGCATCCTGTTTATGTAAATATAGTACATGCAATTTAATGCTTGAAGAGGAAAGAGGTGTTTTCCAGTTGGCTAAAGGAGAGGAAGAACATTCCAACACAACATTTTTTACATGATTGCCATACTCACAACACTTTTAACATCAGATGTGTGGGTGTGGGTTTTTTAAATAGCAAGGAATTCTGTGACACCAGCTGAATGTCCTACAAATCTAACTCAATTTTGACACTCTCTACATGGCATTAGTGTTGGATCCTATGGGTAAGGGCTCAGCCCCACAAGATCACCTCCACTTCAGATGCCAATTGCAAGTCCAGATTGTCATCTGTGCTTCTGACCAACCAACTATGAATTGGAGGTTCTCACAACCACCCCTTAGGTTCAATTAATTTGTTGGGGCAGCTCATAGAACTCAGGAAACTAGCTTAGTTACTAGTTCACCAGGTGTGGTTAAAAAGGGATTGCTATGAATAATAAGACATCCATTTAAATTTTGTGGCTCAGAAGAAATTCCAGGAACTGAGGACAAAATGCCAAATATTATAACAAAAGTTTCTTCCATTGTCCTTACCAGTTAGCTTAGGAAGTCACAAGGTTTGGGAAGATCTGAGTCAATGTGGAGAAAAATCAAACATATATTTATTGTAAATCACACTATCACCACTACTTTCATATTACAACAGTGAAGTTGGTAGCTGCAACAGACTGCATAGCCTGCAAAGCTTAAAATATTCACTTTGTGTCCCTTTACAGAAAAAAAAATTGCAACTGTCCTAGTCACTAAGTTTGGGAGTGGTTTGTGACCTCCAGGAACTAAGCCAAGCAGTCTTAATTATTAGGTACTAATTTTCACTTTAACCCAGTGAGAATTTATCATGCCCATTTTATAGATGAGAAAACTGAGGCATAGTGAGGAAGAGTAATTCGTACATTCTGGAGTCAGGAGAGAACCCAGGCTTGCCTCACAGCCTTATGACATTGGCATAATGCCTCCATAAATAATGTTTAAATAGATGGATGCCTGTCTGAGTGAATATAGAGCTGAATAAACAGTTCAGGTAAGTTCCTTCAATGTGTGTTCCTACTGTATGACTCAGAAGAATCATTGAAATATATTACTTGTGGGAGGGAAGATGGAGGGAATAAATAAGGAGAGGGGGGAGAAGGAAATAGTAGAGATGAAGAAGGAGAGGAAAGAGAAGTTTTAGGAAAAACAATTTAAATTCTATTGAGGATAGTCTTCTATTTGTCTCTGATATATCCATCTGATATCTGATATCCATTAGGCAACCCACTGACATCTATTCTGAAGGTGGAATAAATCTACAATCAATCTGTCATTGGGGAGATTTGGAGGCCCATCAGGGGTCACTTTTGTACAAGGTAAGGAGACCCCATCCTATCTTAGATCTAAGCTCTGGTCTCTGCTGGCCCAGCATCCTCAGGACTGGGTGAGGGGCATTATTGATAGGGATGCTCACAGTACAGTGGAGCAGTCCCAGCAGCTCACTCATATCTCAAGAATAGAAGCATGCAGGCAGCACTTCACTACATTTCAAGCCGAACAGAAATCTCTATGGCTTTCTCAGCATCCTCCCCACCACAAATGTGCCGATACTATCCAATAACCCACACTGACTTTGGGAGGAGAAAAAAATATAGTTGTAAAAGCATAAATCCCTTTAAATGCTAAGATCAAAAGGAAGGTTTCCATCCAATGACATATAATTAAACATTCAGACATGCCCAACTTTGATTCATAAATGCTTATGCACTTCTAAATTGTTGCCAGGGAGATCAGGGCCCGAGAAAATTAAAACCATTACCACTCAAAAGGATACATGATTTTCACAGCTTTCTAACGCGGTTTCCTGTTGTGCAGAACTTTCTGTTTTCTCATTTTCTCCTCCCTGCCTCTGTAGCGAGGTTCAGGGCGGAAAAGTAGCAGCTTTGCAAACATCCTCAGGTTGAGAATTCCCGCAGGCTCAGTGGGGTGTGAGTGCAGAGCCAGACCACAAAGCCCACAATTTTCCAATTGCTTTATGAGGACAAATTCCTCCTCAGAGAAAGTCCCCTGAGGATGGTCTCAGATGCTCGGGTAATGGGATAGCAGCCATGGTAAATAAAGCCCTCAAACATATGGGGTATATTATCTAGAGAAACAAAACCAAAGGGAGAGAGAGAAAGAGAGGTTATAAGAATTGGCTCATGCAATGTTGGAGGCTGAGAAATCTCATGATCTGCAAGCTAGAGTTTCAGGAGAGCCAGACTGAGCATCTTTCAGGAATTTTAAGAGCTTTCATGAGGAAGAAGAAGTAGACTTCTTCCATATGGTGCAGAATAGGAGCAGCAGGGTGAACGCTCCAGGAGGCATCTTTCAGCTCATTCTGAGGAAGAACTTTCTGGCACTTGGAATAACTTCACAGTGGAAGGGGATGACCTATTGTGGAGTGAGCTTCCTGTTATAGGAGGTGTGCGAACCAAATTAGAAGTATCGTTCTGAGAAGGAACACTGCCGAATGGGAACTGGAATTAGATCACCTAAAGGACACCCTAACACTATGATGCTCAGAAGACACTAATCCTGTAGTTTGAATCACTGTCGTTTGGATCATAGCAAGATTTTGGTTAAACCACGTAAAAGAAGGAAAGCTGAGTTCATGTGTCTGCCATTGGGCAAGAGACCAAGAGATTCAGTTTCCACAATGACACTCTCAGGCCCAAGATCCATGGGGGCTGTGTCTACATTCCTCCAAAATAACTGGCTATTGGATTAGTCATTGACACTATGCAGACAAAGTGACCAGTGTGCTTGGAAAATTTTTTTTCTTGATAGAAAGAGTGTAGATCCCTAGTCGCCCACTCTGAAAGAAATGATCTGAAAGAATTTGTAAATCTTCCAAATGCCTCACTGGCTCATTGGATCACTTGTGGAATTACTCTTCTGCTTTGACACACATTCATCTGGAATTTAGACACGTCTGGCCTCACCAGTATTGGCCAAACTGAAGGCAAAAAAAAATAATAGAATTGATGACCAGCTGTTGAAGTCAAGAAAGAAGGCTGGAGAGCCCTGGGTACCCTCAGCACTGCCCACCCAAACACTCCTGTTTCATGGATGCTGAGCTGGGGAATCTGTGAGTTCAGGGACCTTGTCAACCTCATAACTACATCTATCACAGGTAGCCTGGTATAGATTAAGTGTGATTGATGCTTCTATTTGGACAAGCAAGGGAATGAAGCCTGAGCAATGTGTGCTAGTCAGGGGTTGACAAGAGGTTCTCCTGGCCCATCATGCCTTGCAGTTAATAAGGTGGAACCCAAAATGGAAAACTCCCTGCTAATGGCAAACTACATTCTGACTCTTTCCCTGCCCAGAGCAAATTGGGAACATCCCCCTATTTCAGGCTAGTAAGAACCAATTCCTCTTGCCCTTCAGGGAAAGTCCCCAAATTATAGCTAGCTGTTTCATGCAGTACCAAGGACTCTGTCATCATGTCGGCCCGCTCTGCAATTATATTCTGTTTCCAGGAACAAGCAAAAAGCTAGGAAGCTGCCAAGACCTAGAGAACCCCAGGGGAGAAAGGACCAGGGAACATCAAATGGTTCTTTGCTCACTCAGTGACTTTCAAATGTCCTTCAAACAGGCAGTCACGTTATTCCAGCAAAACTGGGTGAAGAGGCCTGGAAGGGCTGCTCGCTCTCACAGGCAGCATGCCAGGACCCTGGTGGTGCTCATGTGGGTAGCCAGCAGCTGCTCCATGGAGATCAGCGGGGTCAAGAAGCTCAAGTGCAGTTCAGGCAGGTGCCCATGACCAGGAGACAAACAATACTCAGAGGCACAAGGCGGCAGGATAATGATTGTCACAGGTGGGCCGGGAGCAGATTTCAGTCGCCTGGGGAAGAGGGTAAGCAGACTGAGCACATCTCCTAGCAGGTGCCTGTGGGGCTGGGCAGGAAAGCTGAGCTGGAAGCCCAGGTGCATGTCTGTCCTGGTGAGATCCTGCGAGCACAGGATGCCAAGGGCTCACTCTAGTGCACCTGACACCTGGTGACAGCAGCTCAGCTGATCTCTCTTGCCTCCAGCAGCAGGGCTCAGGCAGTTGACGTTCTGCCTGCCTCACTCAGGATCATCTCAGGGACCATTCAAGGCTGAGACTCCAGGTGGGAAGCCGAGGTATATGAGACTATACAATCCTCTTTATGAAGTCTGGGAAAATTGGGTCATCCTATCGCAGGGCACATCTCTGCCAAACACGGGCAGAGAAGCCCAGGGCACCAACAAACAATGTTATCATAGGAGGGTGACTGTGGCTACTTCCCATCCTGGGGCTATGGGATGAAATATTAAATAAACACATTGCCAATTAATGATTTTGTTGTAGCCTTTTATTGATAACTAGAAAAGACTAGCTCTAGACTCTCTGTTCGATCCAGCAGACTGCCCAACTCCCCACTTCCCACAGGTAATTACCTGCTCCTAATTGGGTCTGAAAGCAGAGGGTTTGCATTTAAGGTAGGAGTAGAGCACACGTTGTATTTTTCCAGAAACCACATGGATACAAGTTTAGTGTTCTGTGGAACCGTGAATTAAAGAGCCAGATGACTTCTCCGGGAAACCCAGGTGCTTAAGGATCTGGGTCCTTGGGGAAAACATACGTCTCAGAACCTTTGCCTCTTCATTTGTAAATGGAAAGGAATGATGTGATGTTTAAATGAGGTTCAGAACACAAAAGCACCTGTCCCAGTGCCTGGCACACAGGAGGTGCTCAGGGATGGCTAATGGAAGCTGAATCTTTCAACGGGGAAAGAAATGGTTCCACATCTCTACCTCCTGTCACTCTGGTGTGTGTCATAAATATCCTCATCATTATTGCTACCTCTATACATAACACTTAAAGTTTATTATTTTCTGTTTATCTCATGTGATTTTCAACACAGCTCTGTCGAGTCATCAAGAGAGGTGACATTATTCTCCACTTACAGACAGGGAAATGGGAGTTGGAGGAGGGAAGTGACCTGTCAAAGGTCGTGGCCCTTAACTAAATGATAGTCAGGGTTTGTGGCAGTCAAGACCCAAAGGAATATTGAGCCTCGTGGAAGGGGGAGTTGGAGGAAAGCTGGTATGGATGCTGAGAAAGTGGAATGGTAGGTACAGTTCTCAACCATCCCTTGAAGAATTAAGGGGGGCGCATGAACAAAGTCTGACTCCCAGGAAGTAAGGTGCCATGGGCAAAGGTACCTACAGTGTCTGGGCTCCTCTTCCCAAGAGACTGATGCTCTGGGGAGACCCAGCAGACTCAGAGGCCCTACTAGAAGTGGGGGCAGGTGCAGAGACTGGCCATCACCTAACTTTAGCCTGAGCATCCTGGATTTCCTGATGAGCTCCGAGAAGGGGCAGAGTGCACCTGCACAGTGCTGCATGCCCTGGAGACAGCAGTGTAGGGACTAGTGGGCAGCAGGACTCACACTGAGGTCTGTCCTTCCTGGCCCCCCTCATTCATCTGACATGTCCATGAGAGTTTGCTCAAGGATGGCTCCTGTGGGTACCTGCCCTGGCCCAAGGCACTCTGGCAGGCTGCCTCCTGCCTTCCTCCCTAGCTTCCCTGCTCTCCTGCCCCACTTTGGGGCTAGCCCTTAAATCCTACTCTCTGGTGAGTTCTTACGTAATGCTGGGGATAGATTCAGAGTAAGCATGGCTTTGGTCCCGATCTCGAGATGGAGATGTGTTTATTGACACTCCTCACTTTCCTGCTGACATTTCAGTGCCTCCAGGGCAGGGCCTTGTCTTTCTAGTCTTTGAATCCTCAGCACCTGTCACTGCACCTGTGACAAGCAGTGCTTGTTGAATGAATGAATGAACGAACGAATGAGTGAGTGAATTAGTGAATGAACCTGGCACCTCACAAATCACTGAAATTTAAGCTTCACAAGGACAACAAGGAACACTGTCTTTGTTGCTCACTGCTGAATTCCCTGGCTGGTACATGATGAGAATTCAATAAATATTGCTGAATAAATGAAAGATTAATCTCTGTCTTAGCAGCCCTGGCCTTCTTCCTTTCCACAGATTTGTATAGTGTTTGAACTGGGAGATAGTTTAGAAATGAATTGGCCCAGTTCATTGTATCCCAGACAGGAAAGTGATACACTGCTGAATTGGGACCCCGACACAAGGATTCCGACTCTACCTGCCCTGTCTTCATGAAGCTCACCACATAGAAAGCAGGTCAGACATCCAGAGTCGCATTTGCTAGGGCTGGGCAGTGAGAGTGAAGGCCCAGAGAATGTCAGAAAGCTGAACTCAGGCTAAACTGTTTCTCAGCCTGTGGGAGTCTTGGGCCCTGCATCAGCTGCAGAGAAGGGGGCCACACCAGGACAGAGACTTCCACTCAACAGCCTTTCTCTCTGAGCAGTCGTACCCTAATGGCCCACTGCTCTCACTGCTGGGCACCCCAGGAGCCTCTGGGTCACTTGTTCTGCACCCGCAGGGGCTTCTTCCTCATTTTGAGCTCCCTGAGCAGGAATCTTTTGTCTTTTACCCGGGCAGCTGCTGGAGAGGAAGAAAACACACAGACCACTTGGCTGCCTCCCTGAAGGCGAGAGTATAGCACAGCACAGGCTTATAGTGCCCAGATTTAAATGTTGGCTCGGCCACTTCCTGGCAATGGAACGTAGGGAAGTTCTGATCTTCTCTAGGCCTCAGTTTCTCATCTATAGAAAAGGGATTAGGGGAATAAAGTACATGAAACACACTAAAGTATGAATAACAGTGCTTGGCATGTGGTCAGCATCTGATAAATAAATGTCAGGGGCTGCTCAGATGGAGGGATGACTCAGTGTCATGCTTAGAGCCTCTGCCATTAAACTTCCTGGGTTCAAGCCCCAGTTTAGCTTCTCATCAGCTGTGTGCCTGGCTCTCAGTTATCCAACCTCTCTGTGCCTCAATTGCCTTATCAAAAAGAGGAGCGCTATAGTGGGGTTATGTCACTGGGTTTATGTCAGATTTAAATGAATTAATTCATAAAAAAGCACTTAGAACAGTCTCTAGCACATGAAAAATACTAAATAAACACCATCAATTCCACACTGTTTTTATTGTCTATTTTAAAAAAATGAATTAAGGAGAGCCAGATTCTTTCTCCTAGAGGCCTTGAGTTGGAGAGATTAATGCAGGCACCAGGGCATCGGTGCCACCCTTGAACTTATTGGTGGGTAATCTCATCAGTTTGCCCTCTGTTCTCAAGCACAACCATGGCTAGCAGAGCAGGATGCTCGCATGATGCTCATGAGCCAGCTTGCCGGGCAGCGGCCCCTCCACTGTATGCTATAAATGGCTGCCAGCAGCATAAATTACATTTGTATTGATCTAAAGAACATTTTATTGATCAAACACAGGGGGGAAAAACCCTTTGAAACATAAACCCATTATTTTAACAATCTGTTGCCAGGACTAGGCAAAGGCTGCCTATGTTCTCTTTTTGGGTGAGTTGGCTTTCCCAGGGCTGTTTCCAGTCCATGTAGATGGTCTGGGGACCTACCCTCAATGAGTAGCTCATCGATGACTACCTTTCTATTCTCTAGCTCTCTGGCCCCATCTTCCCCCATCTTCCCCTCCATATCTCTGCTGTTTAGAGGCCCTTCTTTCTCTAAACACCGTTTCCTCCCCCTTCCTTGTCCGGCTCTAAACTCCGCTCCCTCCTGGATCTCACTGGCTGAGTGAGAAGGCTTAAGGTCCTCCACGCTCCAGGGTCATTTTGAGAAGCTGGGAGTGATGGTGAAGGCATGAGATTGCCAGGACCTCCCCAAGAAGAACTCATAGGCTTTGGAGCATAAATTCATTTGAAGCCACTGTTCTCCACTCCCCCATGCCTGCTTCTGGTTCTGACTTCATTAAACTTTGTTAAACTAAATTAACATTGGTGCAGGCTATACAGGAACACTTAGGACCTCTAGGTGAAAATTACTCAGAAGGGAAGAGTCTGTAGCAATTTCCAGAGTGATTCAATTAATGTATGCACTGGGAAGCTTTGAATCATCCTGTACCCAACCTCATGGGGGAGTCAAAAATTTGTCCCCAGTTTCTGCCTTCAGTTGGCTGACCATGTAGCTTTGAGAGAGGAGAAACTTAATATAAGCGGGTAAATCACAGGAGACAGGATCTAGTAGAAGTTATGAGTGGCACAGTAATTCATGGGGAAACAATAGTCTCTTCAACAAATAGTGGGAGACAACTGGATATACACATGAAAAAGAATGAAGTCAGTCCTTTAGTTCACATCGTATACAAAATTAGCTCAAGGTGGATCTAAGTATAAGAGCTAAAACTATAAAACTCTTAGAAGAAATATAGATGTAAATCTTCATGACCTTGAATTAGGCAATAGTTTCTTAGTTGTGACACCTAAAACAAAAGCAAACAAAAAAAATGGATTTCATCAAAGCTGAAAACTTATACTTCAGAGGATACCTACAGAATTGAAGAAAATGTATTCAAGTAATATATTTGATAAAAGTCTAGTATACAGAATATACAAAGAACACAACTCAGAATGAAGACACAAATAACCCAATTTACAAGTGAGCAAAGTGTTTGAATAGACATAGTTCCAAAGAAGATACACAAATGGTCAATGGAAAGATGCTAAAACATCACTGATCATCAGGGAAATGCAAATACAAACCACAGTGAGATATCACTTCATACCCATTAGTGTGGTTATAATAAAAAGGGCAGAAACAACAAGTGTTGGTGAGAAGATGAAAAAATTGAAATCTTCTTATAGTTCCGTTGGGAATGTATATGGTACAGCCACTTTGGAAAAACGTTTGTCAGTTCCTCAAAATTTTTAAATAGAGTTATTGTATAAAATGGCAATTAAACGATTGGATTATAGCTAAGAGAATTGAAATATGCTCATGCAAAAAAACTTGCCACACAAATGTTCACATCAGCATTACTCATCATACTCAAAAGGGGGAAACAATCCAGATGTTCATCAACTAAGGAGTGGGTAAATAAAATGTGGCATATTCATGCAATAGAGAATTATTTAGTCATAAAAGAGAATGACACACTGATACTTGTTGTAACATAGATGAGCCTTGAAAACATTATGCTAAGTGAAAGAAGCCAGACAGAAAGGCTGCATATTATATGATTCCATTTGTATAAAATGTTCAAAATAGGCAAATCTATAGAGACAGAAAGATTAGTGGTTGCCAGGAGCTTGGGTAGCAGGGAATTGGGAGTGACTGCTCAAAGAGTACAGTGCTTCCTTTGGAGGTAATGAATAAAAAGGTGAATTTTACAGTATGTGAATTATATCTCAAATTTTAAAAATGAGTGGCATAGACCCAGGGTTCTCTGAATGGTCAGTTAAAGGAGGGAACAGTTAGGCCAGGATATAGCTAAAGAGGGGGGTCTATTATCATTCCCTGAGATTTCACCCCGAGACCATGGTGACAAAGCACAGGAGGTTGTCATTCTTGGCTAATAGGAGTCTCACAACTAGGGATGCTGAGTCCCCCAGGAAGTTTAAAGTGGAAATTACCTTTAAAAAATGTAAAGTTATTGGGATGACATTGGTTAATAGCATCATGTAAGTTCAGGTGTACAATTCTATAAGACATCATCTGTATATCCCAGTGTGTGCTCACAATCTGAAGTCTAGTTTCCTTCCATCCTCATATATTTGTTCCCCTTTACCCTTTTTGTCCTGTCCTGGAGCTATTGAGTGATGGAAATGATGCTATTGTCACCTGCTAATCTCCTTCACCACAGGCAGTTCTGAGAGCAACCATGGCTTCTATGAACAAACAAAACAAGCAAACTTTTGTTTTTGAGTGTCTGTTCTTCTTGGAGAAGAGAGGCAGAAGCTGTTGACAAGTCTAGAAATTAGAAATGTAAATGAAAAAAGGGTGTCCTCTGAGAGAGCCTGGAGGTACAGCCTCCCCAGCTCAATCACCTTGTGCTACCGAGGCTGTGGCTCAGGGACTTGGCAGCAAAACCAGCTGAAATGCTTTGCCATCCAGCCATCCATCTCTCAGACAAGGCAAGTAACCTGGGGGTTAAGCCAGAAGGAAGCAAAAGCTTCTTAATGTACAACGCCAGGCATGTCAAAGAAGAGCTCTGGTCTCTTATCTCTACAGGGAACAGAGCGCAACAACTTGCGCAAGGTTTTTGACCTGGTTGGCAGGTTGTTATGCTATAAGGTGGACACCCACTCAAGAATCAATAGAATGAGCTGGCTCTGTGTATGGAGGTGGAGGGCAAATCCTTGCATGCACCCTCCTGACATGTTTCTGTTTCTTGAGACCATATGGGCATGTACCTTCATGCTCAGAGAAGCTGAATAACTTGACAAAGCTTATTGCTAGCAGATCAAGAGCTGGGAGCCAATTTTACTATCCCCACATTTATTGTTTAACTCCTTGGTCCACTCTCCTTCTCAAATGACAGATTTAATGACACCTGGTCTTTTGACTTGGTCACTCTGGAACTCCAGAGAATTTCTCTCCTTCTCTCCCTCCCTTGTTCCCTCCCATTTTCCCTCCCTCAGCCTCCCGCCTTCCTTTCTATTCTGATTGAACTGAGTTCTGTAGTTTGGAAAGTCCACCTCCCAGCCTCCAGGCAGGACTCTTCTTGCATCATTTTATAGAGGTGGACATCTTCCTTATTTTCATAAATCTCCAGAAAATGAAATTCTGTAGAGCCATCAATATTATTTCAAAATGGAGGACATCTGTAATCATGTCAACAATAAAAAAAAGTATTGCTCAGTCAACATCTGGGACTTATTGAATACCTACTAAATGTCAGGTGGACTAAACCCCACAGTCGGGAGTCCTGTCTAATCTACATCACTGCTTGCAAGTTAACTCATTGATAGTTAAGAACAACTATTCCTTGCTTCTCATTGCTGAGAGCAGGACTCAGGTGTGACAGAAGCTAGCTATTGAGTGATAGAAAAGATGTCATTGTCACCTGCTAACCTCCTTAGCCACAGGCAGTTCTGAGAGCAATTTGTTAAAGATTTTTGTTTACTTGCTTCCAAAGTATCCATAGAAACCCCAAATCATGAACTTGCAAGTCTGGAGTGCTCAAGTGATGTTTGGGAGGGGCTGCAGAGGTGGCAAGTTAGCTGCAGCAGCTCCACCAACTGACATTGACCTGTTTCAGGCCCCAGGCTAACTCTGAGTCCCAGTCTGAGTGAGTTAGATGAGACCTGCTGTCCGGTCAGGCCAGGGGCTCTGGAGAGTACTCTGCACCTGCTCCCTCCTCCTGATGCCTAGAGGCCCTGAAACCCTTGTGAAGGGACCCAGATCCCACCACACCTCTAGGAACTGAGTCTTGGTCTGTGCTGGTTCAGGATTTGTGTGTGCTCTTTCTCTAAACCCTTTTGCAGAAATTTGAGTCAACTTAGACTTCTCCCTTTCTTCTGTTGTATATGTAATCAACCAGGGCAACAAAATGTGATTATTTGGATTATGTAACAAGGCACAAAAAAGCCCCATGGTCTCAACCGTCTACATCTTTATCCTTATTGTTCCCTATTCCCACTCCTACAGTTTAGACTTCAACTATTTTTCTAGTTCTTTGGCTCTCGACACACCATGCTCTCTCTCCAGACTCCGTACCTCTGCATTGTTGCCAATGGTTTCCCCTCTGCCCACTAGAGCAAATGTTGCCAGTGCCCTCGTGCCTTCACATGTTATGGTGTCTACCGCCTCACAACTGTAAGCATCTGTGCTTCTCTACCTGAGGGCTTTCATCAAGCCAGAGATGGCTATCCTGTTGCCTCGGAAATGCCAGGCACCCAACATTCCCCACCAGGAGCAGAACTCAGCTATGACTTGGTGTATAAACACTCCAGCTCCCTTGCCTTTCAGGTGACATAATTCTGAGACATGTATTTGGTGCCTGTTCCCAGAGTTTCTCCACACAAAGTGTGATAGCTGACTTATGGATTCCCTTTCTCTATTTCTGATTCTCTTTCTGGTGTTCACATACCTCCCGAATAAACTTTTTGCCCTCAAATCCTTGTTTCAGATTCTATTTCTAAGGTGAATCCAACCTCAGACACAAATACTGGTCTCAAAGTCTCCACTGAAATATCATCTTCTTCTATGACTTTCCAGGCAGTAAAGCGCTGCGACCTCCACATGCCAAGGGCACTGTCTGCGTACCCCTGTCAGGGCACATGCTACCCTGTTTTATAAAAGCCTGTTTGCCTGACAGTGTCTCCCCACTATACTTTATCCCAGGAATGCAGGGACCATGCGTTACCATTCTTTCTGTTTATTCCATCTCACCACCCCCCTTAGAGTGGGTATTAAGTGATGGGTGGGTGGTAACCAAGTACTTGGCAGGCATTGTGGTTCAGAGGAAAGAGCATTGTACATGGAGTCAGGAGACTGAATTGGGGCCCAATCCTTCCGCTGTTCCTGTGTGACCAGGGAGAAGCTACCTAATCTTTTGCAACCTCAGTTTCCTTTGTGTGGGAAATGTACATCAGAGGCAAGACGTCTTTGATTGTCTCCACCAAAGCTAATAGAAGGTAAAAAGAACCTTCTGTTTGGCACACCTCCAACTGCGGGCTGGTCTCCGTCCTGAGGACTGGCCTTCACTACCCATATTTCATGTTCTTCCCCTAAGGTGTGGGACGGAAGGCTCCGGAAGCCCAGGAGCTGGGTCAGGAAGCCTGGCGGCTCTTAGCAGTGATGATTCCATGCTTCGGTGAACTCACAAAACGCAGACTAATTTCCCTTCCACTTAGCCACCAGCAGAATGGAAGGAGAGCTCCTCTTTGCACCCCCTCCCTCTTCCTTAGTTAGTCATGACTCATTAATTGCCACCGGCGAATAAGTTTTATTCTAATTTTCATGATCTAATTCAGAGATGTTTTCAGCTAAAGATCAGGATATAGGCTTTTGGCCTAGCTAATGAAATAGCTAATGAATTTGCATTAGTGACAGTTACAGACAGGACACCCAGAAGGGAAGGACCAGCTGCAGCCCTCTGCTGCTGCCACTCGCTAATGGCTCCTTGGAGGGGAAAAGCACAGTCTTGGAGCTCATCTCCCTCGTGGACAGAGCTGTTCTGGAGGCTTGGGCCAGAAAAAGGCGGTTGAAAAAGAAGCATTTGTCTTTCTCTTCTTTTCTTTTGGGCTATGGTTCTGCCTTCACACCAACAGCACAATGTGAAAGTGGACTTTTCAAAAGGAATAATTGCTTCTCATAATAGGATCGATGTATAAACTTGCATGTAAGCAAAGCTATCAAAACATTTTTGGATCCCAGAACAATTACTCATCAAGGAGGGCAGAGTCCTCCCCTAACCAGATGAGCACCCAACACAAGCAAGAAAGTCCATGAACATTCAAAATACAGTCTCAGGATTCTTGCCTGCTCCTCGTGGGTTAGATCTATGATTCTTTGGGGCTCTTCCATGGCTCCCACATCCTCCTAATTTTGCCTCAAAGAGTGAAAACACGAATTGAAGGTGGAAAAACCTGGGAAGAGAAGAGTCTGTAAAATCAGAGCTTGATCATGTGGCGTTGACAGCTTTATACTCTCTGTTCTGATGGAAGCCAGCTGGTCCAAGCAGAGCCCAAGTCAGCACATCTGAGCAAGTTAAGGCATAGGCTTCAGGAACAGGAAAGCCCCCAAATTAGCTGAATGCACCTCAGCACCCCACTACCTGGTTGCTCCCACTGCTCCCTAACACCCCAAAGTCACAGGGGAGAAGGAGCAATCTCTGAAGCCCCCAAGATGCAGTCACCACTTTAAGGTATGGGAGTTGAGAGTTTTGTTTTTTTGTTGTTGTTTGTTTTGGTTTTTTGGGGTGTGTGTGTGTGTGTGTGTGTGTGTGTGTGTGTGTGTGTTTTATAACCTACTTTCCCTTCTTTCTTATTCCCTCGCCTCCCCCTGATTTACCTGAGTTGGATGTCAGGTCATCGCAACTGACCTCCTTGGGTCTTTTTCCAGCTCTGATACGGGGTATCCTTCCACATTGGGAGGTGAAAAATGCTTCCTTTAATCTCCCATGTGCTCCTCAATCTTTGTCTTTAGAGTGTCTGGTGTGGGCTCCTTCCTTTCGGGAACTTGACAGTTTTATGCACCAGCTAATGTTTCTCGTGTGACCTCGGTGCTTTTTCATGGTCAAAGGGAAGCTCTTTTGAATTTAAGAGGTCGGGATGGTGGAGTGCAGGATCTGGTACAAGGGTGGAAGTAAAAATTATTACTCCCCTGGGGAAGCATTCATATATTTTCCAGCCCCTGGTGACCATGGCAGGGAGGAGGGACTGGCCAGGTCTTAGGCATCTACATCTATGTTGCTTCAGCACTTAGCATAGCGCTGGGTACATAGTGCTGGGCTAGAAATTTGTGAGAAATGAATAAATGGATGAAGGAATACATTTTAGGCTGTCTTCTATATGGTGAGAAATCTGGGAAACATCATCAATATTGAGACCTCAGTCCCCAGAGGAAAACAATATTGCAGTCTGTGATCTAGAGACCAAATTTGGGATTGATATTGTGACCTCAAGCCATTCTGTGCAAGAAGGGAGTTGATTGCCAATGCAAATGCCATCTTAATCACCCTAAATCCATGCCAAGCTTAGCCTTCAGAATGCTACTTGCCCTTTCAAAAGTACATTTCATTTTAAAAGAGTAATAAAATGGTACTCAAAAACCCAGGGCATTATGAAATGCTAGTGCTGGCAGGGGACACAGTGGTCTAGGCACTGGTAGATAGGCGGCATCATGGCCTTCATTCTACCTGACTCCAGCAGGAAGTCTGACCAAACTGTGGAGTGTCCTGAGACAGCTGTGCGTGCATATAGCCAAGGCAAGCAGACAAGGAGAGAGAGAAAACCTGAGCAATGGGGCAGAGAAGCAGAAATGCCTCCTCCTGCTCAGGAACAGGCAAGGAGAGGGCAAGACATTGTGCAGCTTGGGACCAGACGGAGATGCCATCTCAGAGGCGTAAGGAATCAGGCAAAGAATGCCGGCTGTCACATCACACAGGCCTGGCTTCTCAGCTGCACAGTGGTACAATCTACTCAATGAACCTTTCTGAGTTTTTCTTCCCTCGTCTGTAAAATGGGAGTAATAATAGATTATGGCTTATGAGATTGTGCAGACTGGGTGCCAGGAAGCATTCTGAGCTCAGGGGGCAGGGAACAAGGCCCACAAGGCCCTACTCTGTGGCACTTCCATTCCAGCAGGAGGCAGCCCTTGAGTCTTCACACAGAGGATCGAGGTAACTTCCAGTTTGGAGACATGCTGTCATGGAAATTAAAAGGGCTCCTGTGGCAGTTGACTCCCGACCCGGGGGTGGAAGGAAGAGGCTATGCCAGAGAGGAGAAGGCCTCTCTGAGGATGTGACAGAGGCACTGTCACCTGCATGACAGAGGGGAGTCCAGCAGGTGCAGCTCTGAGGGCAGCGAGCTCCAAGGCGAGGGACTAGCGTGGGCATCGTACTGGGGTGCAGAGGAGCTTTGCTGGGTGCAGAGGGGGCCTGTGAGGCCCAGGCACAGTGAGTGAGCAGGGAGAGGGCCGCGAGAGGGGCAGGTGGGATCTGGTTCCTGTTTTTAAAAATCACTCCAGAGAGTAAAGGTACGCACATAAAACAGCGCGTGCCAGATGTTAGGTGCACATTCATTATGGAGATGATAGAAATGTTTGCAAGGTGGCGAGCAGTGTAGACACATAATACCTGTGATAAGAGGTTTTTACAAAGCATGTAATGTGTGCTTAGCTACGTCCTAAAGGTAGTAATTCAAAGATAATTGAGAAAAAGACCTGCCTTTAGCAGTTGATAGTCTAGTAAGGACACACCAAAAGATCACGATAACACATAAGTGTAAGTTGGAATAAGGTGGGAAGGAGCTAGCAAGAAGGAAAAAGACAAAGGCGATTTCCCCTGGAGGGAGACAGCATGATGCATGCAGCCCTGTGGTGTTTCCCTAAGATCAGAGGGGTAGGTGGTGCTCTGGGAGGCTGGGGACCCAGACAGGGCTCACCTAGTGGGGCATTCGGAGCCCAGGGAATGAGCAGAATGTGTCCTGCTGGTGAGGGGAGCCACTGGAGAGTATTTGACAAGAGGCTGCTTTGCCGAGGACTGTTGTTCTGGAAGATCTGCTGGGCTGGAGGGTGCTCTGAGGCAGGTGGAACAGAAGTGGAGTCACCCTGCAAGTTTAGGAAGTCCTGACCCGCTGTCTGTCAGGTGACAGTGAGGAGGTAAGGGCTGGACCAGGGTGGTAAAGAATAGGTGAAAAGTAAGCAATGGGTTAATACATATTTTGAAGGAGAAAATCAGCTGGATGGGACACACAGTGAACACTCAATAAAACTTTTTTAAAAACAATTTGAATTGATTGGGTGGGAAGTTCAGAGCAGAGATAACAGCCTCTATCAGTGGAATTCGAATTAGAGGTCAGGTGCTAAGCAAACACTCAATAAACTGCTGACTATTGTCATCATTACTATCAGATTCAGAGTCACCACTATCCAGGGAGATCTCAAGGAGGCAAGGAAGGGGAGAAAACAGTCCTGGCCTCGGGAGCTCTGGGGTTGGGGGGTGAGGGGCAGGCTGGTGGGCTGGGATCTGGGCACTTCTCCAGGCTGCAAGAGAGTCAAGATGTTACAGACCAAACAGCGTGCCCTGTTATTGGCTCTGATTCCTGCACTCCGTTTGTCAGTTCCACTCATTACCCAGGTGACAACGCCCATGTTCAAATCAACCAGGGGAGGCTGTGGGGGCCTCAGGAAGTCCAGCTTCCCCTGCCCACGGGCCACTCATGACATCTGCAGTGAAAGCATGCTGCCTGTTCTTGGCCTTCAGAAAGGATTGTCATCTGGAACGTGTGCTCACTGGAGGGGTCCACAGCAACGTTAGGACTTCAGCAAGTTTGCCACAGATTTGAATCATGAAACAACGATTGATGACTCATTCAGCAGCTCCTGCCTTCACTCGCCATTAGTCGTCAGTGTTGGGAAAAATTTCCCAGGGCAGAGAGACCAGAGGAAGAGGCTGACAACTCTACCATTACATTAAGTGTTTATTATGGGAACCTACCTACGAGGTGCCTCCCTGGCCATGGCAAAAAGCCATATCCTCAGCACCAGACATCAGGGGCTAAGGAGTTATATAGTCAGGGCAGGATGGATGGAATACTGTGGCATGATCCACCCTAGATAAGAGAAAAACCCCCATCATGCTTGCCCCAGGTTTTAGGACCCAGCAGAAATCAGCACACTGTGTCACAGGGGAGGCGTCAACAGAGTCTCCGGCATTTAGCAGTAGCAATCCCTGTTCTGCGGATCCAGCTGGCAGGTCCTGCAATGCTCAGACAATGATCAGCCATGGAATAGTCTTTCCTTTACAGTCGCTTGCAGGAGTCAGCCGTCTTTGATGACTCTCCATCTGTTACATTTGGTCAAACCAGATGGATTGAAGTTACATGCTTATCTCCATGTCTTCCAACCCCCAACTGAAAAAAAAATGTCAATAAAGAAATATTTTGAAGGTTATACACCCAAGGGGCAACTAGAGGAAGAGAGGAAGCAGTAGATGTCAAGAAGTAACAGCAATTTTTTTGAAAATGAACATTTATAGGGGGAATAACATTTAATAAGGAGAAAAAGCTGAATTATAAGTGTCCATAAATGGGGTTACAAACAGGAAACCAGCCAGTTTGTGCGCGCGCGCACACACACACACACACACACACACACTCACACACACACACACACACTCACACACCAGGGGAGAGAGTATGTTGAAAGCCAGGCTGAATCTGCTCACCACATTCACCTCCTGGCTGTTGGCTGTCTGTGCTAGTGGCGGCCCTACTCAGCCTGGTGCCCTCATTTCAGCCAGAAAGCCGGTCACTTTAATAGCAGGAGACAGAGGGACGGCATGACTGATTCAGAGGAAATGTGCCACCACTGCAGACAAGGCATCTCTAAGCATGAAGGGGTGCGTACCGGCGGGGGGCAGAACCTGGAAATCCATCACTACACAGGAAGGTGGTAAAGATGGAGTTGGTCACACATGTAGCTCCTCAGTCAGGGTGGAGGGGGGCACTGGGAGATCTGCCTCCTTATCCTGCCCCAGGCCCTCAGCCCCTCCCCCGCATCCCCGTGACTGTTCTCACGGTAGCAAACACTTTATTTAGTACCTTCATTTGGAAAAAATATGGAATTATTTATACCATATGAAAAAAAGTATATTTTTCATCATAAAAACAATAACTGCTTATTAAAATTTAGAAAATAAGAAAAATGAAGATTAAAGCAAAAATAAATCATTTCTGCCCGGAAGCACTGTTAATATTTGTTTGGGTTTTGTTCTCAGCTTTTTAATAACTCTTCTATATATATGGACATATTTTTTTACGTTGCTATAATTACATACTGTCTTGCTTTTTAACTTTCTATTAAATCATAAGTGTTTTGATGCTATTACATCACTCAATGTGTTACATCAATTTTACATGTTTTCCCAATTTCCATTGAATGATTATACCATGTGCTACATAACTTTTGCATTATAATGGGGCATTCATGGGGTCCTGAACTTTTACCATTAAAAATTATACTTAGTCTCTTATTTAGGATTATTCCTTCCATTTAGAATCCCAGAAATGCTATTACTTGGTTAAAGACCATAAATATTTTGAGGTTCTTGAGAAGTATACATTAGCTTTTAACATTCAGATTGCTTCATTCATTCTTATTTTTTGTAAGTATTTATTACATATTCACTATGCTCCAGATACTATGCTGGGAACTGGGTGTTTGGTAAGGGGGAAAGATCACCTCTATGTCTACGTAGAGGACATAGCACGTGCAAAGGCCCTGAGCACAAATGGGGCTTGGTATGTAGGGAGCTGAAAGGACACCAATGCTTCCAGAAGGCAAAGAGCAAGAGGAGCAAACACAAGATGAGGCTAGACAGGTAAGTTCGGCACAAATAACAAGGATTTGTAGTGTTACCGTAAGTGCAGTGGGGTGATAGGCAGGAAAATAACATATGATATTTGTGTGTTCTAAAAGGGCTGGGGGAGGCAGACGGAGGGAATTGGGGATGATGACTAAATGGTATGGGGTTTCTTTTCAGAGTAATGAAAAAAACGTTCTGAAATGGATTGTGGTGATGGATGCACAACTCTGTGAAGATCCTAAAAGCATTTGAATTGTACACTTTAAATGAGTGAGTTGTGTGGCATGTGTACTATATTTCAATAAAGCTCTTTATAAAATGTGAAGTTGGCTTCAAGGTGAAGAATGTGTTGTAGGTGGGAAGAGTGGGTGAGTAGAACAGTTTGTAATCATTGATTTGGGATTTGATTGATGGATTGTTCCATTGGCCACTGAGAAGGGAGCAGCAGATATATTTTTGCATTTATAATAATTTCTCAGATCAGGTGTTAGCTTCTCAAGGCTAGAGATTTCTGTACTTTTACTAAACAAATACACTTTCCCCTTGTCTTTACTGAGGTATAATTGACAAATAAAATTGTTAGTGTATTTAAAGTGTACAACCTCATGATTTGATATACATCTGCATAGGGAAAGGGTTCCCGCCATCGAGGTAATATATTCATCTTCTCCCATAGTTCCCTTTTTTTGAGTGCATGAGAACACTTACCTGCTCTCCAAGCACAATTCAAGTATGCAACACAGTGTTGTTAACTATAATCACCATGCTGTGCATTAGACCCTCTAAACTTATTCATTTTACCAGATCTCTGCATTTCTACTATTCCCTCCCCAGCCCCCACAACTGCTATTCTACCCTGTGTCTACAAATTTGACTTTTCTTGTGTGTGTGTGTGTGTGTGTGTGTGTGTATTCCATATATAAGTGTGAAATGTCATTACAGTACTTGTCTTTCTTTGTCTGGCTTATTTCATTTAGCTTAATGCCCTCCAGGTTCATCCATGTCTCAAATGGCAGAATGTTATATACCACATTTTCTTAGGTTGTTTCTGTATATTGGCTATTGTAAATAAATACGGGAGTGCAGATAACTTTTTGAGAGAGTAATTTGTTTCCTTCAGATAAATACCCAAAAGTGAAATTACTGGATTATATCACAGTTTTATTTTTATTTCTTGAGGTACCTCCATACTATTTTCTACAATAGCTGTATAAACTTACAATCCCACCAACAGTGTACAAGGATTCCTTTTTCTCTACATTGTCACCAGCATTTGCTATTTGTTGTCTTTTTGATGATAGCCATTCTAAAAGGTGTGAGTTGACATCTCATTGTATTTTGATTTGCATTTTTCTGATGATCATTAGTAATGTTGAGCACCTTTTATTCATGCGCCTATTGGGGATTTGTATATCTCCTTTTGAAAAATGTCTCTTCAGGTCCTTTGCCCATTTTTAAATTGGGTTATTTAAACAAATAGTCCTTCTTACTAGTTCATAGGACTGAGTTTGAAAATTTGATAAGACAATGGGAGGACAAAGGAAAGATCAAGAATGTATTTGGGAGAATCAGGGAAATCCTGGTCAGGGAAAAATAATTTTTATTTAAATATGAAGGATGAAAGATTTTACCAAGAATAGAGGAATCTGTCCTAGCTGGTTTTGCTCAGTGGATAGAGCGTCGGCCTGGACTGAAGGGTCCAGGTTCAATTCTGGCCAAGGGCACATGCCTGGGTTGCGGGCTCGATCCCCAGTAAGGGGCGTGCAGGAGGCAGCCAATCGATGATTCTCTCTCATCATTGATGTTTCTATATCTCTATCTCTCTCCCTTCCTCTCTAAAAATCAATAAAATATTTTTTTAAAAAAAGAAGAGAGGAATCTGCAGATGGAGAGTGGAGTGGGAGAGAGTTGGATGATGGAGAGGGATGGAAAGTTGGAAAAGCGTTATGAAAAGCTGAAGGAAACAGCACTGGTCAAATTGCAGCCAAGATGTTTGGAAAAGCATCTTTTGGCTATGATATAGGCAGTGCTACACAAAAGTGACTGCAGATCAGCGTCCCTTGGGTTGTTTATGAAAATAGATAGTAGCAGAGACAAAGTCACGTGTTCACTGAACCATGTCGTGTTCTCCTGGGACACTCAGGAATACTGTATTTCCTGGCAGCCCTAGAATGGCCCAATTGGTTCATATCTTCCTCTATCTATGTCCTGGTAGTCCCTTTCACAGGTCCTTGTTCTATCACTTCCTTATATTTCTATAACAAATCACCACGACTTAGTGGCTGAAAGTGACATAAATTTATTGTCTTCCAGTTCTGGAGACCAGAAGTCCAGGATGAGTCTCACTGGGCAAAGACCAGAGCTGTGTTCCTTTCTGGGGGCTCCAGGGGGTGATCCATTTCCTGGTCTTTTCTAGTTTCTAGATAATTCCTGGATTTCTTGGCTCATGTCCCTTTGCAGCTATATGGCTGGTCAAGTCTTTCTCATGATGTCATCTCTCTTATTTTAACTCTTCTGTCTCCTCTTTCCCATGGAAAGACTCTTATGGTTACATTGGGCCCATGATAATTTCCTATTTTTAAGGTCAGCTGATTAGCAACTTTAATTTTCCCTTGCCACATAACATAACATTTTAATACATTACAGGGATTGAGGTGTGCACATCTTCAGGGGGCCATTATTCTGCCTACCACAGTCCACCCTCCTGCCTCTGAAGATCTAAGTCTCACATATAAAGCACATTCAACCTATCTCAAGGTCCCCAAAGGGGGACATGGTAATCTTAAGCCATTACACATTACACTGTACTAGCCTGCTGGATGGTGAAATTTCATGGCCAAGTCAACAGCCAGTCAGCCGGTCAGCCACAAGAAGCAGAATCTAACCTAAAGATGTATTAGTCAGCACAGTGAAGTTCAGTGTAAATTGCCAACCTACAGAATTGTGAGCTAACTACGTGAGCTAAGCTTTGGGATGGTTTGTTATATAGTAACACATAACTGTTCTTCTCTCACATCTACTGGGCTCATGCAACTAGTTTTGATCCCTGGAATGTGGATAAGAATAATGTACACCACCTCCATGTCTGGCCCCTAAAATCTGCGAACTTGTGAGCCAAGAGAGAGGAGAAGTTCTGCAAGGAGACTCTGGAACACTGGACAACCCAAATGGAAGGAGCACAAGTCCAGTTACTAAAAGGACAGCTGTCCAGAGAGCCACCCAACCAGGAGTATCCTGAATGAAGTGATCAAGTGCTGGGGTGATTTTTTTTCAGTAGTCACTAAAATATTGTATGTTGCTTTTTGTCATAGGAAATAGCATTAATGACCCCAATGTTGGTGTTGCTACCAATAATTGGTACTAGGTGAATCATTATGTACCATGCTTAATCTGATACTATGTGTATCAAATCCATAGATTGGATACTATTACTGAGAAAGAATATATGTTGAGAAATGGTTGAATTGGGTGACAGGATAGAAACAAGTTCTTATGCTTGCTAAGGTATTCATTCATTATTTTAAGCAATAAAAGGCCAGTAACCATTTTTCAGTAGGGGAGTGACAAAATGAACTATGACTGTTTAATACTTTTTTCTTCTCTCTCTCTGTTCCCACACTTTGCTACCTGATGTCATGCTGTGATCACTGTCAGTGTTTTGTAAATATCTGTTTAAAGCAAGACAGGAAGGAGCCACGTGAAATGGTGTTATCAGTATCCTCATAGTTCTGAAGATACTGCTAGCATTTGCATGATTTTCATTCTTTATTAACTGCCTCCATTGCTCGGAGTTATGGTCTCAAACATTCTTACTTGAATCCAGTTTAATGTCTGTAGCTATGCTTTGCTCCCTTTTAATCCTCTTCAAGGGATGCACCAGGTCTCTGCTTGTCTTCCTGCGGAAGGGCTCCCTGAAATAGCTCCAGACTGTGAAATGTATCTCTATTGATTTCCGTAGAATTCAATCAGCAGAAAGCCAGTCTAGGCCTCTGTGAAGTTGCATGTTCTCATGTTTTCATATTCCTTTCATAACAAGGGACGCATCATCTTTTAAAGATAAGTTATTAAAATGTAAGGTTCAGAGAAGGCTTAGAAATGCCAGAAATCTCTGCATTGTCTATCCTTGTTTCCTTACTGTAAATTTCTGTGCCAGATCCATTCAATGAAAAATCAGCTGTGCTGCCCTCCCATTACTCTTCATCTTTTTTGTACACAATGTCCTTTACCCTGCCTTCTTCAGAGTTACACAGCCTTGCTGAAATAGTAAGCTGTTTACAGAATATTGACTATCTCATTTAGATAAAGAGAAGGTGATCCAGGTGAGCATTTTTATTTTATGAGGTCTGTCCATGCTGTCTAGGACCATGAAATCAGTAGGTTGACCCTCTCTTGATACATTAGCTCTCATATTAATGGTTTGTCCACTTAACTAACTAATGGTTGCCAACTTCATTAAAGGATGCTAATGAATAAAAATATTATCAGAAAACAATAATTAACCTGAGTATAAAAGTATTAACCAGAGGCAATCAATCACTTTCCCAGGCTTAGTAAACACTTAGAATGTATTAACTGTCCCTAAAGGAGTAATTAAAGAACTTAGCTCTTCTATTGCAAACACAAGCAATAAAGGGTGAAGCACAAAGTGCAAATTCGGGTGAACATTAGCCAAATGATTGACATCAGGTGTTGCACTCACAGAGCGGGATGCTTTCTGATAGGTGAGCCTGTCACATCTGCAAGCATGCATTTCTCTAAAAGACAGGTCAGGGATAACACCTCCTGCCATACGCTGCCTGATCGTTGCCTATTTGGGCTCATTCTTTTACATTTCATTCACACTGTAGTAACAATAGGAACAATTTACCTCACATCTGGCAAAATTGCTTTCCATGCAAGTGATCAATGTGTGCACTGTTATCAGAAGTATATGATGATGCAAGTTATATTCCCCACTGGTCAGTGTTATGTAGGGTTGTGTTCTTAACAGCTATATTGAGGAGTAATTGGCATATAATACGCTGCACACATTTAGAGTGTACAATTTGGTAAGTTTTGACATGTGTATAGAGCCATGAATACATGACCATGATTGACATAGAGAACATCTTCAACACCCATAAAATTTCCTGTGTCTCATTTGTAATTTCTCATTTCCAAACCCCTGCCCCTTTGCAGGCAACCACTGGTCTTTTTGTCACTATAGATTAGTTTGAAATACTTTTTTAGAATTTTATATAAATGAAAACAGACAGTATAGTTTGTTCATTATAATTATTTTGAAATTCTTGCATTTTACAGAATCTTGTATTGCTGAGTAGTATGCCATTATATGGATAAATCGCAGCTTGTTCATCCATTCATCTGCTGTTGGACATTTGGGTTAATTGGAGTTTTGGGCTATTGCAAATAAAGCTGTTATAAACATTTGCATACAAATCTTTATATGCTCATATGGTTTCATTTCTCTTTGGTAAATATCTATGGATCATATGACATGGGTATTTTTAATTTTTTCACAGAATGCCAAACTGCTTTCCAGAGTGGCCCTACCATTTTACATTTCAAGCAGAAGTTTATGAGAGTCTCAAAATCTCATGAAATTGAATATAAAATGTCGTGTTTATTATTAGTTCTCATTTCTCTTGGGAGAAGGTCCAGAGCCTGAATATTTGTAGCCAATATATTTCCAATATAATGTTTCATTTTAGTTACTTTCTATTTATCTTTTGCTATTGCTTAATAACTATCCATTTGGTTCTAATTTAAGAAAAAAGCAGTTGTTTATTTCTGATTTTCTTCACTTCACGAGATAAATATACTTTGTAGGAAAAGCCCCCCCTCCTCATCCACCCTGTCGTTGTATATTTTATGCTCAGTTGTCATGATGCAGAATTCTTCCAAAAACCTCATGTATTTTCTTTCTGTGTGCTCGTGAACATAGTTCTTATTTTTACTGTCCTGGTGCTTTTCCAGTACACCTTAAAAACTTACCCCCTCTCTCTAAACCTGGACAAGCTTCTCTCAGCCCAAGAAACATATCTGGTAGAGGGATAACTCAAAATTTCTGAGATTTCTGTCTGAGCAGTTGAGTACCTTCCTACCTGCTAGACAAGGCAAAGTGCGAGTCAGCTGCTTAGCTGGTTGAACAGAAAGAGGCTTTCTCCTGGTTAGGTGCAGGCAGCAACTTTTGTGAGATGCTGCTAAACGTATGTTTTTGTTTCTTAACATTGAATAGGAGTGGGGTTTGGGAAGGGGTATTCAGTAATATTCCATGGAACTTTGCCAGTATTTTCTCATGAGAAAGTGAGAAAGACCTAGTCTGACAATGCTATGCATGTATACAGACAGTTCCCAACTTACAGTATTTTGACTTGACTATGGTGCAAAGGTGATGCGTCTTCAGTAGAAACTGTACTTTGAGTTTTGATCGTGGTCCAGGCCAGCATTGTGTGGTTTGGTACTTTCTCCTGATGCTGGGCAGAGGCAGTGAGCCACAGTTCCCTGTCAGCTGCGCGATCATTAGGGTAAACACCCAATACGCTACAGTGTACTCTATAGTGTTTTGCGCATATTGTGCTCTGAGCATGTTTAAGGTAGGTTAGGTGTATTAAATATATTTTTAACTTAATGATATTTCAATTTACGATGGGTTTATTGGATCATAACCCCATTGTAGGTCATATTGGAACATAACCTCATCATAGGACATATATGACATCAATGATTATATTATTTGATATATATTGTATGGATAAACAACGCATGGGATATATACATCCCATGTTCAAAGGCTGTTAAATTGCGTTGTTTACCCATATCTTCAGAAAAAAATCACTTCTACTGTCGTGGTAAACAACGTGCTTCCCTATTTATAATGGTCTGGCCCTCTAGCAACTTCAGCATGAAATTATAGCTAATTTGCCTACAAACGTCAGGTGGTCATAATAATCTGGCCACTCAGTGTATATTTGGTACATGTATATATCAGTCAAACTGATTCCAGGTAGAAGTAGTTTGATATTCTGATCCAACAGCAATATTACTCTTTGAATATACAGGGTGTCCCCCCAAATTATACCTACATACTTTAATAGCTAGTAGCTCAATTTTGAAAATGTGTTTTAATAAATATTGCCTTTATAATTATTTAAAGTGTGTATACTGTATACATTTTTGGGGACACTCTATATGTGTGTATCCTATTATTTGATAGGGCTGCTAAAATAAATAGGATTGTGTACATTAGGTCTGGAAATTACTTCTCTTGAAGACTTGAGGGAGCCCTGAGACCTTTTTCAAAGAACTATTTGTGGAAGAAATATTGAGATCAGTTATTCCATTTCTGGTTTTCTTCACTTCATGAGATAAATATACTTTATAAGAAAAGACCCCCCCCCCCTGTTTTACCAATTTGGAAAAGAGTTGGGCATTATCTACTAATCATGAATATAAATATACTAATATCCTATGAACCAGCAATTCCACTCCTAGGTAACACACACACACACACACACACACACACACACACACACACACTCAATACAAATGTGTTTGCATGCACCAAAAGATATATATAAGAATGTTCATAGCTGCTTTTCGGGTTATAAATTGTAAATAGTCAAAATGGGGCTGGGTGAAAAAGGTAAAGGAATTAAGGAAAAAGAAACAAAGAAAACAAACAAACAAACAAAAAAAACCCCTCATAGACACAGACAACAGTTTGGTGATTACTAGGGGGAAAAAGGGTTGGGGAAGTAGAAAAGGGTAAAGGGTGGATGAATAGTGACGAAAGGAAACTTGGCTTGGGTTGGTGAGCCCACAATATGATATTCAGATGATTTATTATAGAATTGAACACCTGAGAGCTATGTAATTGTATTAACCAATGTAAAAAAAAAAACAAGAATTTTTATAGCTGCATTTGGGGTTATAAATTATAAACAATCTAAATGTGTATCAACTTTAGAATGAATAAATCCATCATGAAATATTTATAGATGAGATTCCACACAGCAACGGAAATAAATGATCTATTTCTACATGCAGCAACATGAATGAATCTTACAAATACCATATTGGGAAAAATAAGCCAGATACACACACACACACACACACACACACACACACACACACAAAACACCACCACCACAACAACAACAAAAACAAAAAACACACATGGAGTATGATTCTTTTATATTAAGTTCAAGAAATAGGAAAACTAAACTATTATGTTTGAGTGTGCATGTTTATGTGGTATAACTATAAAGAAAAGCAAGAAAGTTGTTAGGATATTGCAAGTAGTAGTTAGGATAGTGGCTACTCTCCTAGAGGAAGGAGAGGGTAGAGGTTGGTTTCTGGGGTGTTGGTTGCTAGATTGTGCCTATGAATGTTTTGCATGTTAACAAATCATTGTTTATATAGTTTTGGCTTTTGTATTTTTTCCATATAAAATTCATACTTAATGAATTTAGTAAAAGACAGGTTTAAAAAAGTCCTAACGTCCTCCAGCCACAGTCTAGGGAGGTTGGTCTGGACAGATTACATGCTGGCCATTTCTCTCTGGTGTGGCTCCGGCTCATGCTGACTCAATCACCTCTGAGTCTCCCAGATACACCACTTACTTCTGAGTGCTCCCCAGTCTCCATCTCAGATTTCCTTTGAAGATGATGCTCTGACATTCCACCCATGCTCATCTGTTTCTCCAGGTGCTTCATCCTTGAAGTACTGGCTCTCATACAGGTGCCAATAGCTCCCAGCAGCTGTAGCTCCTGCAGCTGGAGGTAAGCCTGCTTTGTCCTCTACACAAATCCCCAGAGCCATGGTCTCCCCTTCCCCAGGTTGCTTGTTCCCAGAGACGGGACACTTAGCTATCCTCCGCTGGCCTATATCCCCCTGGGAGTCAGCCTGAGAGACAGTGGGCATGTCCTTTTCTCTGAAATAATGCTTTCTCTATTTTGTCAACTTTCTTTTATTCCAGACTTCACAAATCTCTTCTTTAGATGCCATAAGACGTGGAGAGACATCAGGGAGAGGCAAGAAGGCCTCACTGCACTAATGAATTGGCTTTAAATTAAAAATAACAAATCACTATTCTCAAAGTGAATTTACCTAGATATGTCCTATTTAAAAATGTGTATCATTGACCTTATTCTCAAAGGACACACTAATTAAAAGTGATTTGAGGGCAGGATGGTAACAAATGTTTATGAACTTCCTACTGTGTGCCAGACAATGTGTTAAGCTCTTGGGTAATCCCACCCTACGGAGTACATGTTTTTACCTCCAGTTTATAGGCGAGGAAACTGAGGCCCAGGTAGGGTCACAACTTGCCCTTGCTCACTCAGATAGTGATTGAGAGAATAGGGGTTGAAGCTCTGCTGGGCTGGGCTCCAAAACAGAGGCTCTTTCCACACCATTAGGGTGCAGAGCTTCTGGGCAGGATGATGTACAGGGCAGATCTGGCAAAATAAATATGTTACCTTGTAAATATCAGACAAGTCAGATGTTTGTCAAAGCAAATGAATTCTAATGTGAGGTGGGGTGGGAGAGATCTTCCTGCCTCTCTACTATCCTTGAGTGAACAAAGTAATTATTGGTGGAGGCAAAATCATGGCGTCTGGATAACTCATTAGCTCTTATTTGCTTAAAGTCTGATGGTGTATGACAAAAGGATTTGTTCCAGATGTCAAAGCAGCACAATAGGGTGTAACAGCCTGTGCATGAGAAAAGCTCCGCTGCGCAAGTCATAGCAGGTCACTGAGGCAGAGAGCAGGTCAGAGCCAGCTGGACATCACACAACGTCCCCCCGCTCCTCCAGGGAAGTCCTGCTTTCTGTCTCACCTCATCCATAAAGCCTTTGCCCACAACTGTGAACGTTAATGCTTTTTCCATTCTCTAAATTGAAAGTATTTGAAAGCTTTATTGAGATAAATTTCTTTTGGAGTTTGGTGCTGGAAAAACATTTTGTCTGGGGAGAAAAAAATATATATATATGTATATGTATATATATAGACTAGTGGCCCATTGCACGAAATTCGTGCACATTAAAAGGTAATTAATTGGAAGAAACATTTTAATAATGCTATTTGCCCTTTCTCTATAATAGAAGTGTCAGAGATGAAAGAAAATTAGTAAAATGTATATAAAATCTCCCTCCTGTCAGAGTCTGGGGTGTGCCGTGGGACCTAGAGTCAAGTCCCTGCCCACCACCTACATGCACTTTGAAAACGCAGAAGACCCAGACCCTGATGGCCCCACCCCCATTGGGTGAGACCCAGACCTGGCCGGCCCCACCCCCGTCAAGCCCCTCTGGGTGGGGGGCACAGACTCAGGTCCCCCAGCCCAGCGCTGGGCAGGGGGTGCAGTCTCAGATACCCTGGCCCAGCGCCGGGGCAGGGGGTGCAGCCGGAGGTCTCCTGTCAAGCCCTGCCAGGTGGGGGATGCGAACTGAGGTCCCCAGGCCCAGTGCTGGGGCGGAGGGTGTGGTCTGAGGTCCCCCATCAAGGCCTGTGGGGAGGGGGGCATGGCCTGAGTTCTCCTGTCAGGCCCCACAGGGTGGGGGGTGCGACCTGAGTTCTCCTGGCCTGGTGCCAGGGCGGGGGGTGCAGCCTGAGGTCCCCGTCAAGCCCAGAACCCCCTCCCCCCTGCAGTGTCACATCAGCATTGAAAGGGGGCGCATGCAGGCAGTGTCACCTTCCTAGCTGGGGATGCAGGCAGGCAGCTTCACCTCAGTGCTGGGTGGGGACGCAAGCAGGTAGCGCGACATTAGCACTGGGGGCCGAAGTCCCCGCCCCCGCTCCTGCCCACAGACTGGTTGTGATTGGGACACCATAACAGACAAATTAGCAAATTAGCATATTACCTGTCTCTTGCTCTCTCTTTCTCTCTCAATATATATATAATTATATTATACTAGAGGCCCGGTGTACAAAAATTTGTGCACTCGGGGGGAGGGGGGCCCTTCAGCCCTGCCTGTGCCCTCTTGCAGTCTGGGTCCCCTCAGGGGATGACCACCTGCTGGCTTAGGCCCGCTTCCCGGGGGATTGGGCCTAAGATGGCAATCAGACATCCCTCTGGCACCCCAGCAGCCCTCGGAGGATGTCCACTTGCCAGCAGGGAGCAGGCCTAAACTGCAGTCGGACATCCTTAGTGTTGCTGAGGAGACAGGAGAGGCTCCCACCACCACCGCTGTACTGGCAGCCATCAGCCTGGCTTGTGGCTGAGCAGAGCTCCTCCCATGTGAGAGCGCCCTGACCACCACAGGGCAGCTCCTGCATTGAGCGTCTGCCCCCTGGTGGTCAGTGTGTGTCATAGTGACCAGTCATTCCCAGTCCTTCTGCTGTTAGGGTCAGTTTGTATATTACCCTTTTACTATATAGGATAGACGCCTGGTGCACGGGTGGCGGCCGGCTGGTTTGCCCTGAAGAGTGTCCCGGATCAGGGTGGGGGTCCCGCTTGGGTGCCTGGCCAGCCTGGATGAGGGGATGATGGCTGTTTGCAGCTGGTCACACCCCCTTCAGGGTGGGGGTCCCCACTGGGGTGCCTGGCCAGTCTGGGTGAGGGGCTGAGGGCCGTTTTCAGGCTGGCGGGTGACTGAAGCTCCCAACCTCTCCTTTTTTTCTTTCTTTTTTTTATTTTGGGATTTATTTACCTTCTATGGCTGTCACTGGAGCTGAGAGCCAGCTTTAGCTCTGAGGCTCGGCTCCAGCTCTGAGGCCTCGGCTGCTGAAAGCAGGTATCTGGGTTTGTTTGGCTTCTATAATTGAAACACTGTTGCAGCTCCAGGTCTGAGGCCCGGCTGGCTGAAAGCAGGTTTCTGGGGATTGTTTAGCTTCTATAATTGCAACATAGTTGCTTAGAGTGTGTGGGAAACTGATATAGGGTTAAGCCTCGGACTGGCCTGCTGGCAAAGTCACAAACAAGTCCTAGCTGAGAGGGCACATTCCTCTTAGCATAATTAGGCTTGACCTTATAACACTCCCTAGATCTTATCTGGGAAGCTAATGGGATGAGGAAGTGCAGGAAGTGTAACCATGGTCAAAACAAGTGAAACTCACAAGAACTGTGTAACTATGGTAACCACTACCTTGTTTACCCCTCACTATAAAAAGCTTGGTGAGGCCTGAGCACAGTGGAAGTCCTTCCTCTTGAGTTGGACTTGCTCGCCTGGTCCCCCATATTCCCAAATTATCTTGTGTCTTTTCTATTTCATTTGTGTGCGGCTCCACTTCCAGACCCGAACCCTGAACCACGCAGGACGTGGAGGGAACACTTACGGCATCTGGCGCCCGAACAGGGACTCTGGAAGTGAAGGTTTCGCTAGAGCGAAAAAACGAAGTTTCACTGGCAAAAGTGAGGAACAAAGAATTCACCATAAAGGTAGGAAAATTCACCATAAAGGTGAGGGGTTATTTCACCGCACACAAACGCCCACAATCAGCTACAGTGGTCCGGAGCTGTAGGCGGTGTGGGAACGTTTTCTCAACCAGGCTAACGGGGCAGGATTCGGCTTTAAAAAAGTAGATTGGGCTTTTAAAAAAAAAAAAGTAAGAAACTTTATTATAGACTTTTGAGTTGCATGCTTAAGGAGTTAAAGTTTCAGAAGGTAGTCTCTTATGGTTTTTGCATGTTGTTACAGAACGTAACTTTTGGTTTCTTGAAAAAGGTATATTAGATCTTAAAAGTTTTCCAAAAAGAAAGAAATTGAAAAAAGGTCAGCAGCAGGGAAAAACTTGCCTCCAAACTATTTTTCCTTGTGAAACACAGTATTTCATTTACTAGAGCCTTTGAGAGAGGCCAAGGAGGATAAATCTTCTCCCCTTGCACCCTCCCGCTCCTAAAGAGGAGCAGAAAGAAAGAAAAAATGGGAGGAATGGCCTTCATGGCTCCCTCCACCTCCATGTCCTAATTAATTCTCTGTTAATAGAATCACCTGTGCAAAAACGCCAAATTATAAAGAAATTGGAATATTAAGAGGTACTCCTTTAAATCAGGCAGAAAGAAAAAAGAATGCCATGGTCATCTCAATGTGGTTTCTTGTTCAAATTAAAATCTTAATTTGTATTTGGAATCTAAAATCTGTAATAAGAAATGAAATTCCGCTACAGAATCCACCTCTGGTGTGGAGAGATTCAAAGGTGGCAGGAAAGGGCAGAGCTATAAGCTCTCCCGCAATGAGATTACTTAATGTTTTATTTAAAAATTACCGGAGAACATCTTATGACAACCAAACTCTGGCTAAGATAAGCTTGGGTGCTAGCCATAACTTTGGAAAGCGAAATAGGAAAAAATTTAAAATGTCTTTTTCTATTAAGCATGACTTTGGGAAAAATACGCCATCTGAGTCATTTGCTGAAACTTCCCCCAAAGCAGGATGTGGGGGAAGGGAAAAAGGGAGCACATGGCGATCCAATATGGACGCCCCCTCCCCAACTATTCTAATTGAAAAGTTTTACAAAATTTAAAAATGCGTCTGGGATTTCTGTGCACGTGTAAAGAGAAAAACTGGCTTGGAACTAAAGCGCGCAACTGTCCTGTTTTTGGACATTTAGGTAGAGTTTTGAGCTGAATTCTCTTTACAAATGTACAGAATAAAACCCAAGACTGCTTATTTCCTAAGAAAAATGGTGTATTTGAGCCAGGGAAGAAATGCAGGCTGGTTCTAGCAACAAGATTGGTATATTTCCATAATAAAGTGATTTTTGAAATGTTAATAAAGCCTGTTCCAAAGTTAATCTTAAAAGCCTCAAAGAAATTCAGTAAAATTGTCTGTTACAGAAAATTTGCCAAAGCAACTGCCTTAAAATAATAATTGAGTTTGAATCTAAAGACTTATACCTAGGTATTTTGAAGTGAAATAATGCTGAAATATTGATCTGAGTGTGCCTCGTACTATATCTAGAGGACAGAATTAAATCTATTGATTATGTCTTGTATTTTTGAAGTTTATTCTTAAAAATGTTACTGATTGAGAAATGTTAAATATTTAACTTGCCAGCTAAGAGTTTAAAGTTCTAAGATCAGTTTTAATTTAATTGATATCTCTTAATAATTATAAAAAGTATATAATCTTTAAATCACATATATACATATATATTTGATGGTCTTCCAAGTTGGATTTCAAAACTATAACCAAGGAATGACTTTGGGACATTTCATGGGCCCTGAAATGTTTTCAAAAGTTTATTCTCTCTTATTAAAGACTTTTTTAATAAAGCCAATTTAATATACTTGAAATCACATGGAAGGCTTTATCAAATATAAATTAATAAATATATTTTAAGTTTTTGCCTCTAAGAAAGGGAAAAACAAGTTATTTTGTTTGATATTTCTTAAAATGCAGCAGTAGAATTTTAAGATGTAATTTAAAATAACAAAAGCTCCTCACTGCTGCATTTTAAACTAGGCTGGAGGTGAGGCAGCATTTGCACCTCGTGAATCAGACATAAAACTTTACTAAATTTACTAACTTTATTAATAAACATACCTACTATAAGAAGCCAGTATCTTTGTAAGCAATTGAATCCTAGTAAAGTAAAATTCTTCTAAAAAAGTTACTGAAGGCTTCCCATGATCCCTCTGTATATGCAAATAAGCCAAAAGGGAATGCTGTTTAAAAATGTTACCTTAAATTTAATAAAAAGGGAAAATTTTAAAATTTTGAAATATCTTCCACAAATATTTATAGGATAATCTAATGATTTGCTGTTAAAATACCAAATCTGAAAGTACAGTCACCATAAATGTTTAATGACTTTAACTTGAAACACATGGCCTTGCGGCACTATCAGTCAACATCCAGGAAGTAACCCTATAGGTTACTTAGTGTAAAAGAAAAAGACTTCTTTTTAAATTGACGTTCTCCAAGTTTACCCAGCAGGAGGAGGACGAGCCAGACAACAAACAGCCTGGAGACCACCTGGGGCATGGTAAAGAAGACTGTACAGAGACGTCTTTCTTGCCATGCTAGCAATAATCATCTGTACGGTAATATTACCTAGGGCAAATGTGGAAGTATTTCAGACTTATACTCCTGACCCTTCATGGGTAAGAACCCATATGTGGGCCGATCCTTCCAGGAGGACCACAGCTGGGGCAAGGAAGCATATGGACAAGGTATTATTACACAGCTGTTGCCACCCAGCTTCCCTTTTGTATGACTCTAAATCAAGCCACTGCTCCCTTGTGTGTAAAATTAAAAAGAGGTTTTTGGCCAGCCTGGACCCCAAAGAACAAGGAAGAAACAGCTCAAGTACATGTATTATCTCTACTTGCTCCAGGGAAAGGTGCAGAAAATATAAGTATGGTAAGGCACCCCGCCCCCCCCCCCCTCCCCACTAAGCCTTTACGTACATGGTCTTATGTATGGAATCCCACTGAGGAAGAAGTTAATTGGCAAGACTGTTATAGTAATTATCCTACCACCAGCAAACTTAATAATTTTTTTTCTTTATAGACTGGAGCCCTTATGGTTCTCTGTATAATAACAACCACACCCTTAAATGGAAAGGGCATGCATCCTATCTATATGTTGAAGAAAATCACTCCATCTCATGGAGGAGACTTTGTTGGGCCTCAATTACAACATGACAACTGGCCTCTACAAAGTACGCAGTGGAAATTAGCTGCTGCACTTGCACCTATAAAATGGTATAGTTTCAATTATAGCTCAAATAGTTCCATTTTTGCTTTACGAGGAACTCTCAATAAGACAGTGTTTGCTACTGCCTGTGTGTTTGATCGGTTTGTGCTCCTATCAGGCCCCATTCATATACATCTTAATGTTACAAGTCATCTGTATGAGGTGTCATGCACAGATTGTACATTATCCCATTGTATCAATTCTACTGTTCAAAAGAACCCCCTCATGATTTTACAACAACCAGCTTTTGCTTGGGTTCCCACTAACTTAACTGAACCATGGGAATCTCATCAAACCTACGAACTGTTGCATGATCTAGTAAAAAATCTTAAAAAGACAAAAAAGATTTCTTGGAATGTTAATTGCAGGAATCTTTGCCCTCGTAACGTTACTTACTTCTGTGGGCATTGCTGTTTCATCTATGGTACAGACTGTTCAGACCTCTCATTTCATACAACAGGTCAAGGAAAATGTAACTAAGAGCTTGTCTATACAAAAAGAAATGGACAGCCAGTTTAAAATTGAATTGCCATGGCCTAGAGCAAAGAATATCCTTACATGATATTGTTCTACAATGTCATTGTACATTTATCCCAAACAAATTTACAAACTAATTCTTTGAATGTTTGGCAGAAATTTAATAAGGACATTAAAGGATTTAATCCCTTCCACTGTGTGGAAGGCCCCCTGGGAAGGCACTTGAGCATTCTGTATTGACCTCTCTTGCCCTTTTTGCCAAGAGGGTCTCTCTTCTCACAATTCAATTGCCTACAGCTGTTGCCTGAGCTCTGTTCATGCTGAGGTTGAAGCCTCATGGTGACTGGTGCCATGGATCTGTCTCTAGCCCAATGGCATGAGTTGGGCCCTCCCTGGAGAAGAAACCTGGGTTCCCCAAGATATGTGCAATGCTGGGGCCCCGCCAGCAGGCGAGGGGATCCCAAGGCAATTGCTGGGTGTGGAGGCCACAGGGGCATAGGCTACCAAGGAGACAGAACTGTACCTCACATCACCCTGCTTGGCCCCGGAGGATGGCTGGTTAGTCAAAGACGGGTAAGATTCCTCGGGGAGGAACAACCTAAGACAGGCACAGTCACAGAGGGGCCATCAGGAGAGAACTTGGGGGTCAACAGAGGTGGGGCACGGATCCTCACCCCCCCCCAACTATTCAGGGGCTTGAACACTCGCTCCTTCTGAGGGAGGTCTCCTGCCCCCATGGCTGCTTCTTGCTTCCCATGCCCAGCCCAGATTGGGACCCAGGTAACAGAAAGAGACTTGGCCCACCTGAGATCGGTACCCAGAAAACAGAGACTTGGCTGACAACAGCTACCCTATATCTAAAATCCAGCCTAATACCGGGAATGCTCAGGGCCTTCTCAAGGATGCAAAAATAATCCTTTCCATTAATATTTACAGTGTAAACTGAGATTGTTGTTAGAGTATTAAATTTGACAGTAAAATAGCAGTCAGGTTTTCAGATTAAAATTGGCTCAAGAAGTATTAACCAAAATTTTCATTTCATGGAAAAATTGCTTAATATGCAATGAACCTAAAACAGTCATATTTTTGTGCAAAAAATTAAAATGTAAAGTTATCTAGACTGCATTATAAGTTTTCCAAAAATCCTCCTACTAATTAAATAAAAAAGGGGGGGGATAGTGGAAAAATAACATGTAAGGAAAAATATCCTGTAACTAAATTGCATCTAGAAAAATTTTTTCATTTATAATGCTAACAGACACCTAGGAAAACACACATGGTGTCAAAATAAGCCAAAGGAAAATCATTTGGGCAAATATAAAAAGGACGCCAAGTAAGATTCCCTTTTTTAATCTTCGGTCGAGAATATGTTTGTATATTTTCAGAAAACAACTTCAAGACCATGTGGATTCCTGCAACAGAGAGGAATTATCAGGAATGCTCCAGCCATGGACACAAGAGGAAAAACAATCCAGAGATGGAGGACGCTGACGACGCTTTGCCATGCTAGCAATCAGCAGCTGTGCGTCGCTGCAGCTTGCCCAGGATCAAACCAGAGAGGGTCGGACCTGCATTGCCACCATTTGTCCACCATCCAGAACTGAAATATCATTGCTGACATCTACACATAAGGAACTGTCGGACATTGAAACTTGGACTCAGAACTGTTGGACATTGAAATTGGGACTTAAAACATTTTTTGTTCTTGAAATGTTATGCTTAAGTTTTAAAATGTTTTGGGTTACGGGTTGGCATTGTTATTGTTTTAATAGCCAGAGTTTTGTTCTTGATGTGTAAGTTATAGTAGCTTAATAATAAAAAAAGGGTGAGATGTGGGAAACTGATATAGGGTTAAGCCTCGAACTGGCCTGCTGGCAAAGTCACAAACAAGTCCTAGCATTAGAGGGCACATTCCTCTTAGCATAATTAGGCTTGACCTTATAACACTCCCTAGATCTTATCTGGGAAGCTAATGGGATGAGGAAGTGCAGGAAGTGTAACCATGGTCAAAACAAGTGAAACTCACAAGAACTGTGTAACTATGGTAATCACTACCTTGTTTACCTCTCACTATAAAAGCTTGGTGAGGCCTGAGCACAGTGGAAGTCCTTCTCCCTGAGTTGGACTTGCTCGCCTGGTCCCCCATATTCCCAAATTATCTTGTGTCTTTTCTATTTCATTTGTGTGCGGCTCCGCTTCCAGACCCGAACCCTGAACCACGCAGGACGTGGAGGGAAACACTTACGACAGTAAAGAAAACATCGTAATTCAAAAGCTTCCTCTGACCCTGGCCAGTCTGGCCCAATGGACAGAGCGTCAGTGAAAGGTCCCTGGTTTGATTCTGGTCAAGAGCATGCATCTCGGTTGCAGGTTCCTCTCTGGCCTGGGCCTGGTCAGG
>NW_005871093.1:4085623-4087282 GCF_000147115.1 Myotis lucifugus | reverse complement strand
TCTTGGTTGGCAGTTAATTTGCATATCGCCCTGATTAGCCAATGGGAAGCATGTCGAAGGTACGGTTAATTACCATGTTTGTCTATTACTAGATAGGATATTCAAATAATCTAAACTTTTTCATTCAACACATTTTACTTTTTTTTTGCTTGTCATGAAGCTCAGCATTCAACTTCTTACCCAAGTGCAGAGTTCTACTTAGCCTAACTTCTTTAAAGTATTTGTCCACTCTGTTCTGTTACATTCCTGTTTTGTCACTATTTATATGGTCCTCTATTATCTATATGCCTCTTTATTCACTTTATTTTGGTTTCTTTGCTTCCTTAGCAATAATTGCCCACGGGCATATTATTTAGTTATAAATTACTTTGTTGTCTGTCTCCCAAAAGGAAGAATATAAACTCCATGACAGCACAGACATTATCTATTCTGTTCACTGCTGTACTCTTGGAGCCTAGAATAGTGCCTTAAACACTGTAGGTTCTCAGGAAACATTTGAGGACTAGAACAGTAAAAATTCCCATTAAAATAATGTGAGGTGGGAAATGACTATCAACCCCACTTTCATAGCTTTAGAGAGAAGAAAGGAAAGTCAAGACTTGGGTAATACTTGAGCAATCATGATCGTTGCTTTTCCAAAAACCTTCCTTGGGACATAAGAAAATCTATCCATCCATCATTAACTCATTGAACCTACTCACATACTTGGTCTGTGGCCATAGAGTGAAGGCCAGTCTTGCTCTCCTTGTTGCTCCTGGCCCTGCTGTCCTTGTCCCCCCACCATCCACCCTAACAGGTCCCCCCTTTATTTTAATTTGATCCATTTTTACCTCTCCCCAGCTTCCTTTGAAATTCATGTCCCTTCAGCTTGTTGATTGGGGTTCCTTCTATTGTCTAAGAAGACTTGTAAACCCCAAGAATTCCAGCCTCTGAGAAGGGAGGGCTGGTGTGTGTGCAATGCTCACAATGCCCTGGACATGGAGCCCCACCCACAAAGTCTCTGAGAGCCCAAACTCCCAAGTTCTCTCCCTTTCTCTGTCTGGGTCCAGGGTGATTGGGAAGGCCTTTTGGCAGCTGTTACAATTTTTTTTTCTCCTAAAAGCATCACCCAGCTTTATGACTTTATTTATTGTATGACTTTTTTTAAAAATTCTCCTCCTTTTTCCATTATTTCTCTAATTTTTTCAAAATGGTGACATTCTATTAATTATGGTTTCAGCTGATTAAGAACTCCAAAGGGAAGCTTGACTTTTTCCGTAAATAAATAGTTACCTATACCAAAGAAATTGAGACACGTTCCTGAGACTGAAATAAGCAACCCCATGTGACCTGTCCTTATTTGTTGTTTTCCGCCATTGACATGGAACAGAACCTCAACCCTGCTGTTTTCTAGGGCAGACACATGGTTCAGCCATCATTTCAAAATCTCTCACTATCACCCATCTGAGAAGATTTAGCAGGTCCTCTTTCACATGTTATCAAACAGAGAGTTCGTCCACCTGGCACTTGCAGTTAAACACTAAATGCCAAGAATTGCAATGGAGAAATTAGGGTCACTTTATTTACTAGTACAGAGTGCTAAGCAGGAGAACAAGAAAGTTAAGACTCAAAAGCCTGAACTCTCTGATCCAGGGTGGGGGAGGGTTTTAAAGGGGGTAG
>NW_005871093.1:4024743-4085366 GCF_000147115.1 Myotis lucifugus | reverse complement strand
AAATGACCTGCTCTAGCCTCCACAGTTTTGAGGTGGGCATGATTAATAGAACCCCTTACTAATAGTAAAAACAAAATATTGCCCTTAGTGTGTGGCACACACAAGCATTGCTCTTTTATTCTTTTACTAGAGGCCCGGTGCATGAGATTTGAGCATGGGGGGGGGGTGCCCTCAGCCCAGCCTGCGCCCTCTCACAGTCTGGGACCCCTTGGGGATGTCCACCTGCCAGCTTAGGCTGGATCCACCCGGGAATTGGGCCTAAGCTGGCAGTCAGACATCCCTCTTGCAGTCCAGGGCTTTCATAGTCCAGACCCCTTCCTCTACCACCCGCCTGCAATGGAGGTGGGAGAGGCTCCCGCCACCACTGCTGCACTTGCCAGCCGTGATCCCTGTCTAGCCCAGCTTCTGGGTGAGCATCACTCCCCTTATGGGAGTGCACTGACTACCAGGGGGCAGCTCCTGTGTTGAGCATCTGCCCCCTGGTGGTCAGTGCGCATCATAGCAACCAGGTGTTCCACAGTCTGGTTGATTTGCATATTAGCTTTTTATTATATAGGATGCTTCACTCTCCCATCTGTGAGTGCTGTCTTCCTGCTAGAATGTGAGATTCTCAAAGTCTAAAAATATTTCTTACACTTTTTCTGTTTTCTCAAAAAACCAAGAACAGTGCCTCTCACACAGAAAGTGATCAATAAATATTTGTGGCTGGGAATAGATATCAGCTCTTAGATTCATTAACGTACTTTTTGAAGCTGGTACCAACAAAAGAAGGGGGCAAACACAATTGTAGGTTAAATCCCTGAGTGGTCACCCCAACACATTGAATCAGGTTTTAAGAGCTACGTGCATGATGGGACTTCCCAGTCTTGGCATAGACGACTAATGTTGAAACCTGAAGTGGTTTCTGTAGCTGACCCCCAAGCTGTTCCCATCAGCTCAGATGCTTGCAGGCATTTTCCATTCCTGTAGCCTTTCTATTTTCCATTTAACATACTCCTCCTCATCTCATCAACAGTTCCCCAAGCCCAGCTATCTAAACTATTGTAAGGTTTTCTTCCGTGTCCCTGTTTCAATCAGTCCGAACTTCTTTTGTCCAAGGCTGACCCTTCATCCCCCTCCCTCAACTGTTTTTCCTCAACTCGTTCCTTTGCCTAATGCTATGCACTGCTCAGCCAGGTCCGGCTAAGTGCTGTAGCAAAAAGTTCCCCATCTCAGTGGCTTAAACCCATAAAAGGTTATTTCTTATCCAGATTGCAGTCCAGTATGGGTGCATGGGGTCATTCTGGGACCCAGACTCCACCATCCCTTAGGACCCAGGAGTACACTTCCACAGTGCTATACGTCAGTTATATCTCCATAAAGCTGGAAAGAAAATAACAATAGGACTTGCCACCTTGGGTTGTTGCCAGTAATACCAACCAAGGTTTATCTGTGGCCTTTGAAGACTAAGGCCAGGAACCAGAGGACCAACAAGTTTTCATCATGCAATTAGAGATATTGTCCAATGGGAAAAAGTTGGTCTCAAGATATATGTTATCCTTACATTTTAGATTGTATTCTAGTTAGGAATGTGTTTCCATCATTCCTTTTACACTTATTAGTTTGGATTTTACTATAAGGTAGAACTTTTTCTTCTCCATTTGTTTATTTATATCAGTTTGGACTGAAAGATTCTTATTTTATTCACTATATTATAGTCCATAATACTTAATGTTTTGAAACCACAATTTTTTTTAGCTTACTCCCACACTTAGATTGATTCAATGTTTACAGCCAGTCTGTTTACCATAGTGTTACTGTTCATTTCTTGGTTGGCTGAAGTTTATCATCTAGTATTTCTTTAATAAGACCCTATGGAATTTATATTCTCTAAGTTTTAACACACTTTAAAATGTTTTTTCTTCAACAGCTTTATTGATTTCTAATTCACATACCATATCATTCACTCATTTAAGATGTATAATTCAATGATTTATAATATATCTAGTTATGCAACTATTACCATAATTTTAGAAAAACATTTTATCACTTCAGAAAGGAATCTAGTAGCCATTAGTAGTCAAGGTAAGAAATACTTCTTACCTTGCCTTTACCCCTGGCCCTAGGCAACAACTAATGTATTTTCTATCTATATAGAGTTGCCTATTCTGGCCAATCCACATAAATGAAATCATACAATATATGGTCCCTTGTGATAGCTTCTTTCACTAAGAAAATGTTTTATTAAAGGTTTATCAATGTTGTAGCATATGTCATATGCTACATTTCTTTTTATATTGAATAATATTCCATTGGTTACATATATCAGTTTATCCATTCATCAGTTGTTAGACATTTTATTGTTCCACTTACGGCTATTATGAATAATGCTGTTATGAGCATTCATGTACAAAGTTTGGTACGGACATAACATTTCATTTCTCTTGGGTATATAACTAGCAATTGGAATTGCTGGGCCATATGGTAATTCCATGTTAACATTCTGAGGAAATACCAAACTGTTTCCCATAGTGGCTGCCCCACCAGCAATGCAAGAGGGTTCCAATTTCTCCATCTCACCAACACTTATTATCTCTCCTTTTTATTCTAGCTATCCTAGTGACTATGAAGTGGTATCTCATTATGGTTTTGATTTGCATTTACCTGATGGTTAATCATGTTGAATATCAGTTCTTGTGCTCATTGTCCATTTGTATATCTTTTTTGGAGAATGTCTATTCATATCCTCTGCTTGTTTTTAAATTGGGTTGTCCACTTTTTATTATTATGTTAAAGTTTGTTTACATATTCTAGATATATTTTGCTTGTTAGATATGACTTGCAAAAACTTTCATCCATTTGTTGGCTGTCTTTTCACTCTCTTCAGTGCCTTTGAAGCATAAATATTTTAAATGCAGTCCAATTTATCTAATTTTTTCCTTTTTACCTATGGATTTGGTGTCATACTAAGAAACTATTCCTTAATCTAAGGTCACAAAGATTTAATTCTATGTTTTCCTTTAACAGTTTTATAATTTTAGTGGTTACATTTAAGGTTTTGATATATTTGAATTAATTTTTTAAAAAATATATTTTATTGATTTTTTACAGAGAGGAAGGGAGAGAGATAGAGAGTTAGAAACATCGATGAGAGAGAAACATCGATCAGCTGCCTCCTGCACACCCCGTACTGGGGATGTGTCCATAACCAAGGTACATGCCCTTGACCAGAATCGAACCTGGGACCCTTGAGTCCGCAGGCCGACGCTCTATCCACTGAGCCAAACCGGTTAGAGCTTGAATTAATTTTTTAATATGCTATGAGTTAGGAGTCCAGCATCATTTTTTCCATGTTGATACCATATTTTCCCAGCACCATTTGTTCAAAAGACTGTTCTTTCTGCCATTGAATTGTTTTGGTACCCCGTTCAAAATCAATTGAATGTGAGAGCATATTTCCAGACTATCAATTCTTTTCCCTTGGTCTATATGTCTATCCTAATGGGGATGTAGATTCACTCTCTTTAGCACCAAATATGGAGAAGTTTGAGGCCCATCTAATAATTTTATCCTTAGAGCCAACTTGATGTTTTGATTCAATTCCCAAAGGATTGTTTCTTTATCTGTTATGTTCACTATTTCTTAGAATATATCTTGGTGTTAATAGTTCCATATCAGTGTTTCTTGAAACCATGGTGTGCATTCATTATGTGGATTTGATCTTTATTTTATAGAAAGTGATTTATTTCAAAAACACTTTCTATAAAATATGAATGTTTTTGTTTGTTTCATTACTTTAGTCTCTTCTTTGGGGACAACAGTTATGAGAATTTAGAATTCTTGATTTTATGTTCTTCATAGATAGATAGATAGATAATATAGGTAGATTATAGATATGATATAAATATAGACCTAGATATGCATTTATGGAATGTATATATACATTCATTCTTTTATGTTCATTTCTTTCATTTTACTTTATTTTCTCAACCCTTCCTTCATAATAATTACTGTGCTTTTCCAACTATAATTCTTCTTTGTCTTGTCTTTTAACTTCTAGTTCTCTGAAGTTTTGTTTCTCTTCTACTCTCTTCTTGTTCACTTCTTTCTGCTTATGTTTCATTTCACTCTGTTGTCCGACTATTTATTCTCTCTGTGCTTCTATTTCTGACTTGAGCTTTATTTTTTAAAATCCTTTATTAAACTCTTCTTTAATGTATGAAACTTTGGAGACACTACTCCCCTGTTCAAAGACCATTTTTTCCTCCAGGCACTTTACTTGTCATTTTCTTTTGCTTTTTTTCCTCCTTTTTTTGTTGTATAGTTTCCATATAGTTCCTGTCTTGGCCCCTTTTATATTACACTTCGTCTTTGACTAACATGAGTTTATTCTGGACATACAATATGCATGAGAATTCTGTGTTGGGAAGGTCAGAATTATTAGGTCCAGAAGTAATTCTCCTGGCTGTCCTGTGAAGTTGCTCAAGACTCTTTGTTACCCGTGTGAGCCACCAGATACGTGCCTCCATTTCAATCCCTCTCACCCACTGCCCCTCCCTCCTGACTGCTTCCTGAAACCAGGATGCACCTGTCTCAGTGTTGTTCATGGTTAAGTATTCATAAGCATTCACAGGAATGGAGTCTAACAAAGTAGCATCTGTGGTTCTCTTTGAGATGCGGTGCCATGTGATGCTTTTATTCTGTTCTTTGTACTTTTCTATCATTTCACTTTTAACAAAAATGTATGCTATGTATAAGATCCTAAAATCAATGCATTTTATTAAAAAGTAGAAGGTTTACACGGTTACAGTGGAGTGAAAGGAAGACATGGGTGAGTGGGAAAGCTGGATTTACATGCTGCTACCTCTGAAGTGCCCCAGACTAATAGCTAATGACAGGCCAATTGAGGAGGTCATAGGGCTCAGACCTGGCCAGGCAAAATGGGCCACTACAGTTAAATACATCACCAGGTTAAGCAGGAAAAGCACCCCCAAGCAAGGCCGGACAGAGGGGAAATCCTGTGCATTCCGATTACTGTGATAATCATCACCGTTCCCACGGAAGGGGAAACCGAAGCTCCAAGAGGTCAGGTAAATTGCCCAAAGTCCTTCCATTGTGCCCATTAATCCCCGCTCTTCTAATTCCACCTCCCAAGGCCTTTCCTCTCCTTCCTGCCTACTTATTAGCTCTCCCGCTGGGTGAGTCGGTGTATGGTGACGCTCTTAACCAAGGGAGGGACTGCCAGGGGGAAGAGAGGCGGCAGCTTGCAGGGAGAGATAATGACTGCGTTTTGGACATGATGAGTTATTGTGAGTGTAGCTCTCACAGCTCCTCTGTTGGAATAACACCGAGGCAGAGGCATCATTTTATGTGAAAGCCCACTGTTCCTGTCACCTCGCTCCTGTCAGTCAGACAAGGAAAGAAAATAATGTTTCTAGAACCCTGCTGGTGGCTGTCTTTCTCCCAGAATGAAACGACCTAGCACAGATGACAATGGGATCTCAAGGAGACAGGCTGTGACAGCGCCTGCTCTGAGTCATCCATGGGCCAAATAGAATCAGGAGTCTGTCTCCGCATCAGGTTCGTTTCTCAGCATCCATCCTGCTCCCGGCTCTTGGGTGGGGCATCCCAGACACCTCAGGGGCAGAGGGGGTGGGGAAGCAGGGACAGCCTTATTGAACAATCCTGGAACTTCAGTGATTCACCTTTTTCTTAGCAACTGGCCTCGGTTGATTTTTACCAGAGCCAAGTTTTCCCCTTAAAACCGACAGGCACTGCATCCAGAACCATTCCCTGCCTTTGTGCGTAGACCAGTTTGCCAAGACTGACACTGAGGGTTCCAACAACAACAATAGCAATACACCAGCCAAACTAACACAACCTGTGTGTCATAAACCTTTTTCAAAAGAGGCAGTTGTTAAATTTCCAGCCTAAAGTGTGCCTGTGGGAAAACAATGGTGATATATATATATATATCCCTTAAAATATGTTTTTATTGACTTTAGAGAGAAAGGAATGGAGAGGGAGAGAAAGAGAGAGAAACAGCAATGAGGGAGAGAAAGGTCAATCGGCTGCCTCCTGCTAGGGATCATCGAGCCTGAAACCATGACTGGGAATAGAACCAGCGACCTCTCAGTGCATGGGACAGGGCAATGCTCAACCAACTGAGCCACACCAGCTGGGGCCTATATTTCTTTTATTTCCAGTTGAGATAGTATCATAAACTTGTAAGTGTAACTTTTTGTTTTTGTATTATATTTGAATTCATATTCAGACTCAACTACATTTCAGTTCTGTGCCCCTGTATTAGTAATTTAGTCTGTAAACCTCAATTTTTCTCATAATAAAATGGGCATCATGCCCTAGCCGGTTTGGCTCAGTGGATAGAGCATTGGCCTGTGGACTGAAGGGTCCCAGGTTTGATTCCTGTCAAGGGCACACACCTTGATTGCAGGCTCAAGCCCTGGCCCTGGTCAGGATGCATGCTGGAGGCAACCAATCGATGTGTCTCTCTCACATTGAAGTTTCTGTCTCTCTGTCTCTCCCTCTCTCTTCTACTGACTCTAAAAATGAATAGAAAAATATCCTTGGGTGAAGATTAATAAAAAAAAATCTGGGCATCATAATACCAATCTCATAGCATCTTTGCAAGGATTCTATTAAATGAGATAATGTGTGGGAAACATTTATTGCAGAGTTTGGGACACAGCAAGTGCAAAATCAATAGCAGCTATTATCAATGTGCTTTTGTAAAATGCAATATTTTCACAATTCCCCACAAAAATATTGTGCCTTGTACACAATGTGATTTTACTTCTGAAGAATGGATGTTGCAGCCACAGTGCATGTTAATGTCTTCTTAGATCCTCTCTCCAATAGTGCAGACAAACTCCCTGCTCCAGCATTTATGCAAACAAAGCATGTTATCAACACAAAGCAATGACAAAGTATACCGGTCCGAATCGACTCTAGGTGGCAAGCAGAAGAGAGCAGAGGCCACCTTTTGTTGTCTGCATCAATGAGTCTCCAGCATCTACTACCTGGTAGGATATTAATATACATTTTTAGATTGAATAAATCAATCATCTGCTACGTGCCAAACATCGTGTGAGGAGCTTTGCAGACTTTGCTCCTTTTAATGCTAACTGACCCTTGTATCAGTCAGGACTGGCTAGGTTGTGCTATGATAACAAACACACCCGCCCCCAATCTTAGTGGCTTATTGAACAACAGTTCTTACTCATTCATGAGCCCATGCCTCATTGTTCAGCTGGCAGCTTTGCTTCCAAGCTTCCTCACTCCAAGATCCAGGTAAGAGAGCAGACACTGTTGCCAGTCTTGGGAGCACAAGCAAAGTGCTGGGTGATTTGCAAACTGGCTGTTAGCTGCCATCCAGAAGGAGCATGGCTCTCTCATTGCTCACACGCCATTGGCCAAGCATGTCACCTGGCCATGCCTAATATCCAAGGGGAAGGGAGGCGGTAGTGCCACTCTGTCAAGTATCTGGGAGGATATATGGGATTTGTGAGCAGTCCTGTATCCTCATGAGGGAAACTGAGACTCTTGGGTGAGTAACTTGGCCAGGTGTTAAGGAAGTGAATCATAGCATGTCAACTCTAGAGTGTGTTGCATCCAATTTGTCTTTTTGGCCTGTTTATTTCTCATGTCTTCCTGGAACTAAATATTTGGTCTCTGTAGAGATCTGCTTTCCTCTAGCTTTGAATAGACTGAGTAAATAGAACCAAGGTGCCACTTCATATAAATATCAAATTCCAGTGAGTTGACTCCCAGGCAGAAGGACTTTGCCCAGAACCACAGGAGTAGCAAGTTGGCAGGGCCCCAGGGGACACCAAGGAGCTGGCCTGTATCACGCTGATGTGGCACAGATTTCTAGCTGTCAAAATCCAAGTGCCAGTAGATTTTTGGGGGGAGATCCCCTGGCCACCTGGGAAGATATTCCGGCAGTGGTTCCAACCCAAGCCTGCTTTCCAAAATGGCTTGCTCCCCCAGCTTTCTGAGCAAGCGCTCCCTTACAAAAACAAAATGCAAATCTTGCGACTGGTGCTCCAGTTCGTTCCAGAAAACTCTAGAATATTTCTCCGTGTCTAAGTGTGACAGAGAAAAAACAGTACATACCTTCTTTTTTATTTTTGAAACAATCTCAGTAACCCCTTACTCATCAATTGGCATTTCTAAATATCACAGTGGTTTGAATTCAATGCTTTCTTATTTTATCAACCACTCTCATGCTCTTGCAGAGTGAAGGTTCTATTTGGGAAATGGACTGTGCGAATGTACTCACAAGACATAGGTCCCACAATCATTGGCTTCAGCATCCCCAACCATTGAAACCTTACCTGCCCCACTTACCAGAATCTCAGGATCACCTGATGTTTTTAGCACTTTCTGTTCCACAGCCTTGTCTCACTGATGTGTTGAAGGAAAATGAAATGGTTACAAATCAGATAAAAGCAGAAGGAGAAGGTGGAAAAGAAATCTAAACCTGTTGGAGACTTAATTTAGTGTTTCTTAACCGGGAGTGTGAATCAGCATCATTTACATAGCTTTCCATAATCTCTGTCTGCCCAGGATTCATCCCAAACCATGGAATCAGAACTTCATTGAAAAGCATTCATTTTTGAGAATCTCAGGATGTCACTTGTGGTTTGAAACCCACTGAATGTGATCTTCAGCCCTTGAGTAGCTGAGCCTGTGCCCATTCCTGACCACCCACACTCTTATTACTCTCTCTTTATAATTCTCATAAAATGAATGGTATCTTTGCAGAGGTTATGCTGAGGTTAGGAGGTATTTCTTCTCCAAGGCCTACAATTTTCTGGATGCTAATTAAGGTCATTTTCAAATCTGCTGGAACAATAACCGTCACTTGTCAAGCAGCATGGCTTTCCCACATGCCCTCTTGTATCTTCCTGATGCACACTGGAGTGGGGATGGCTGTCTCACATGTAACTCCTGCTGTGCCTAAAGGTCGGGTTGGTTCAACCCCATACCCTGGCCATCTACAAGCGAATGCAGATCTATCTATTACCTAATTTTTCTACTTGCTCTGCACCTCCATGCATCTCCAGATCCTGACCTTCCTCATTGACTTGCAGGGAAATGGCCCTTCTTCCTTATTGTTTATGTATTTTTTAAATATATTTTATTGATTTTTTACAGAGAGGAAGGGAGAGGGATAGAGAGTTAGAAACATCGATGAGAGAGAAACATCGATCAGCTGCCTCCTGCACACTCCCTACTGGGGATGTACCCACAACCAAGGTACATGCCCTTGACTGGAATCGAACCCAGGACCCTTCAGTCCATAGGCCGACACTCTATCCACTAAGCCAAACCAGTCAGGGTTTGTTTATGTATTTTGATGATGGGGTGAAGAGAGAGGTAGGTGGAACCTCATGGCTGAGTTGTGCTGACTGTTAAACACAATGTCTCATATGGTCCTGCAGCTCTTCTTTCCCTGGTACCTCAGGCCTCGATGATCAGGTTGGACTATCAGGCCAGGCTCCTTCATTTGTGGCATTTCATCTCTCAGAAATTCCTTCTTTCTGAAAGTTAGCTTCTGTTCCTTTCCCATCTGCAGGCTGTGGCTTGCCCATGGAGGCCATCAGGCAGGCTCTCCACTGAAAATGGGAGTTCCATAGCATCATCCCCAAACTCATGGGAGAGGCTTGCAGCTCAGATGGGGATGTGGATTGATGGGGAGGGTCTGGCTGGGGACTTAGGTTAGAATCTTTCTTTTGGACTCTTTCCCAATGGATTCAGTGTCTGGAGAACTTTTCATCATGCAAGGCAGGATAGCAACCTTCCCAGGAAAAGGGGAAGCAGGAAAGTAGAGTGTGGCTCCTGCCTTGGTTTCCACTTTGTGCCAAGTGCTAGCTTTCCATTCTAAATTAAGGAGAGGTCAATCTGCATATGCAGCTATTTAAAAGGAAACAGGGAGAACCTGTTTGATGGCTTCAAAGATTCAGCTGTACAGAGTGAGGGGTGATGGGGAATACATATCTGGAGAAACGTCCTTACAATGGGGCAGCTGTAAGTCTGGTCACTGTGATAGAGCTGGTGAGGGCAGGGGATTCACAATGCCATTGGCTTCTTCCAAATGTGTTTCTTGTTTATAGGAGACAGATGCCTGAGAATGGGAAAGTGGGTTGTGGACTGCGACAGTCTCTGGACCCAAGGCATCCCAGGTGGAGGATACTGGGAGGGCTGACCTCCTGCCTTGGTGATGATGCCAGGGAGGATGGCATTGGGGATGCCCAGTAAAGGGTCTGCAGGGGTGTGGGGGATGTGAGAGTCCCCATGGAGTAGACTTGGGGGGCATTTCAGAGAGAGCAGCTGTGTGTCATCTTGGGTCCCTTTCAGAGAGGACGAGGCTGGAGCCCAGGGCCTGAAGAAAGACTTGTAAGTCTCCATATCCACCCGGGTCCCCAAATCAAGGGAGCTGCACAGTGTCCCAAAGCATTTCAAAGAGAAAGCAACAACTTTAAACATTTGAACATCCCCAGAGAACAAAAAGCCAGGGCTAATTTAAGAAACTCCTTTCCTGTCCCTTCCTCCTCCATGTATCTGCCCCTAGAGAGAAGCTGTGGGGGTGGCAGGGACCTGTCAGAGGGTGGAGGTGGGTAAGGTGGAGAAGAGAAATGGGAAGACTGACAATTCTGCCTCCTTTCTTGCCGCAGGCTTCCAGCCAAGTCCAGAGCCTCTCTTTGAATAGTGGTGTGAGCATTCTCCTTTCTGGGTTGACCTGTGCCTGTGATTTTAGGTAAGTTCTAGGTGTTATGTTGTCTAAGAGTGAGAAGAGGAAGCAAGTACGTCACAGTGAGGAGAAACTCACAGAAAGTGAAGTTAACCTCATGAAATCAAGTTTAAAGGGGACAGTGAAAGACGGAATGAAGTTGTCACATGATCACAATCGATGGGTCTGCCAACATGTTATAGCAGGCCCTTGAATAATGTCATTTTATTCATTACCTTAGACCAGTGGTCGGCAAACTCATTAGTAAACAGAGCCAAATATCAACAGTACTTCTTCAAAATAGACTCGCCCAGGCCAAAAACCGACTTCTGCGCATGGGCCACGAAGTTTCAATTGCACTGTACGTGCACCTGCATATGGTATTTTGTGGAAGAGCCACACTCAAGGGGCCAAAAAGCCGCATGTGGCTCGCGAGCCGCAGTTTGCCGACCATGGCCTTAGACTATTGATGAGATGCGGTAAGGACTTCACTCCTTTTTATAACAATTAGACTTTGATAAATTGATTTTGTTTAGTTTCAAGTTGCAGAACCTATTGACAATGTTAAGTGAGGACTTACTGTATGAGAGGAACAGGGAGGGAGAAGACAGCAGAGACCTATACGTTATGACTGTGCTTTCTGAATTGCCTTTTACAAAGTCCATGTTGTTCTCTATGATACATGAAAAGGAGAAACTGAAGAAGGAGACTGGAGTTCACACTTGGACTTGAGCCTGGAAAAGAAGGTGGAGGATGAATGGGGATGGCCTCAAGGGATAGGGTCATGGTTTCAGCCACAGTTGGAACGAGAGCATCCTAAGAAGGAGGTGACATTCAGGACTCCTTGTGGAGATGCTCCTCTTCCTGTGGTGAATACCTGGACTATTCCCACTCGGGCTCCCCGGAGGGACCCAATTACACCTGTATCAGACGTTCCCAGGAGGCTCCAGGACTCAGGCAGAAAGCACACAAGCCGAACCGGGCAAAGATCATGTTCAGCTGGAGTTTTACTTTGGTTCACTGTGCACACAAATTTTTAATGTGACTACACAGCATCATCGGGTTGTTTACGTTGTGCTGTAAATTTGACTGGAAAGCAGGTTAAAAATACATAAACTATTAAATCTTATTGAGTGGAAAGCATTATTAAAGGGCAGATTGTCTTCAAGAGTCTCTGTTAAATAGAGGAAAATGAAAATGTGCTTCTGATTTGTTTTTCTTTAAAGGGTGTCCTCTACCCCTCACCCAGAGCCAGCGCATGAAACAATGTCATCCCACAGTCTCATCTGGGAGAAGATTTGACGTCATTTGGAAAACAGGTCAATGGCATTGATTGAAAATGTAGTGACAATGTCTGGATTTACTGATAAGCAAGGTGTGGTTCGACTCATTTCTGGGGGCTGCTACTCATTTCTGGGGGCTGCTGTTTGAACTGCAGGGTGGGTGTAGCACATGCCCCAGAATTCCCTGCTTCCTAGAGACCTCCACTCCATTCCATGAGGCATGTGTTTCCACCTGTCCCTGCCGTGTTCTGGGCAACTCTGGACAGTGTCTTTCACAAAGTGGCTCTGTGAACTTGAAAGGGTAGTGAGATTAGAATCCGATAGACTTGGTTCATATTTTGACTCTGCCACCGGCCCTATGACATATTGCCTGATCGTGCTGATTCTCTGCACAGTCTCTACAACCTTGAAGGCTTCTTCAGAGGATTAAATGAAGCGATGTGGGTGAAAACCTTTTGCATGATGCTTGGCACACAGCAGGCCGTCGATGGATGATAGTTGTTCTTTTAAGTCTATTTTTATAATAACACAGTGGCTCTGGAAGTTCTCTGCTAAGATATCATCGTCACAAAGTAATGACATAATTCTTGGATAGGACGCAGTGGCTTTGCATTGGACAGTCAACCCTCAAATCACTTGATGTCCAGGAAGTATAAAACGGGTAGCGTTGAGTGCAATTGCATTGAGAAAACTGAATATCCAGTACATTTCAGAATGCTCGCATGGTCATATTTTTCCTCTTCTTTTATTTGAAGAAAGAGTTTTGAAAGTTCCTTTTTCACCGTTCCACTCCCCTTGGCCTGGCAGCCAGCCTACTTATACACTCTCCTACTTCTGGTTTCCTTTTTCCTGTTGAAAGCTTTGTTGAATGAGCCACTGAAATTTTTAAGGCAACATTGGAAACACCTGAGTGGGCAAAGCACAGCTTGACTAACAGAGGGTATTAAAAAGATAAATTGCTGTGGACTGAAAGAGATAAAATTACACGTGAGTGTTAAGGAGAGTGGCCGGTGAAAGGCATTGTGGTGGGGCCTGCAGTTTGCAGGGGCGCTCAAGCACCTCACACATGCACAAGCTTTCCAGCTGGGAGAGCGCATTTTCTCCCTCTCAGTCCCCAAGAGGATCCTTACAGAATGAGTTAACCGCTTCTCTGCCAAGAGCTCTCTCTAAATAAACTCACTAGAACACCTACCAATGGCCATCTCCAGACTCAGTGTCATGATTTCGTGTCCTTTTTGCCTTGGTCTCTCTCTCTCTCTCTCTCTCTCTCTCTCTCTCTCTCTCTCTCTCTCTTTCTCTCTCCTGGAGTCTCACAAGCTTTTCCACGTTCCTCTCTTCCTGGGCCTCTGCCATGGACACCAGGTTGTGTCAAAGTGGCTGGGTTTCCATGGACTCCTCTGGCGCCTCTGTTGACTCTTGTTGAGCCTGTGGTCCACGTACCTTCCCTCAACTTGTTTTTGTCAACAGCCTTTCTCTTCAAAAACCCAAAGCGGCCATTTCTATGGATTCCCATTATACCTACAACATTTTATGACTGTAGCCATGATTCTGTATTAAAGGTTTTCTGTTTGTGACCTCATTTAGTCTTTAAACCAGGAGTTAGAACACTGTTTCTATAAAGGGCCAGACAGTAACTCTTTTTAGGTTTCAGTAGCTCTGTTGCAGCTAGACAATATGTAAGCAAACGAGCCTGACTCTGAGCCAATAAGACTTCATTTAGACAGTTGGCAGGTCTTGGCCTACAGGCTGTAGTTTACCCACCCCTGTTTTAAACAACCTTTTGAAGTATGCTATTAATACTCATTTTACAGTAGAGAAAAAAGATTAATCAACTTTGCAAAGATCATACAAGTTTTAAGGGTGTGTCCAATTTCAGTGTCCCTGTCAACAGCTGTCAATACTGGAAATGCTTGCAAACAGCTAAGACAGGCCCTTAGGAAGAGGGAGATGGAAGACAGGCGCTTTCCCAGAGACCTACCCCGTCTTCATGATTACAAGCCTCTCCGCAGGTTCCTATCAGCTCCACACCAGCAAGTAACTGTTCCTCGGGGGCTGGACTCCTCTTCAGAGTGGCAGAAGCTCTCATTGCTCTGATGTGATTGTCAGGCAGGCAGGTCAACTATTGCTAACAATTCTGTATTAGGATGCAACTTCCAGAAGGCTTCTGGGTAAAGACAACAGCTATTTCTTACTCTGCCAAGAATTTGAGTAATGTTCTTAGTGTACATATTAATGGCCTTTAGTAATTAGTAATTAAATTGTGGAGTGTGTGCACACGTGTGTGTGTGCATGTGTTTGTGCATGTATTTTCCAGCTAAGTCCTGGAAATGCACTATACGACAGCACAAAAGACAGACCCTGTTTCCGTCCTATTGAAATGACCATCTAGGCCTGGGCATGATTGGCTCCATTTTGCTGGGGTCTATACAGTTTATTTAGTCCTTATCTGCATTATTCTGATTGACCGGCACAACCTGAGCTAGGTAACATTAACCCTATTTAAGGGTGCAAAAACTTAGGCTGTGACAGCTCTGATGATGGAGCTGAGTCTTTGTCTCAGGAACTCTGACCCGACTCAGTGGCCTTTCCACCACACCTTGCTGCTCTGCTGTCCCAGAGCCATGGTCTGCACTGTTCTCCTTACTCCTGCACCTCCAGCTGGCAGCATCCTTGTCTGAACTTCATGTGACCTGGCTCCTTTCCAGGCCCTCTGGCAGCCCTCCCTGTTCTCATTTTCTATCTGCCCAGCATCTCCCGGTTTCCCTTCTGAAGCTCTTATCCTTCTTTGGCAGCCAAATGCCCTCTATTTTATTTTCTCTCCAGGGCACACTCAGAGATGGAGAAAAGCCGAGAGATTGTTCACTTTCTTAACAGGAGCTACTTTCAATTCAGCCACAGCTGCTCTACGTTTCAGAAGTGAGATGGATCCCAAGACAGATGGCTCAGCAGTGACTATTTTAAGCCCCAGAGTCACAAGAACAGATCCAAAATAACTCAGTCCAGCAGGGGTCAAATGCAGAGCAGAGTGCTGGCTTTGGAGGAAGTGTGACTCCTGATCTTTGGAGTCACCACGTGAGTCAGCTCTGGGTTTTCTAGTTAATAAGACTTCCTCAGTGCTGTTTTCATGCTGATGTTTCAGGCCTGGCTTGGCCCCATGCTCAGCTGCTGCTCTCAAAAAAAACTCCCTCTGATAGCTTCAAGGATCTTATTTGAATATTTGTTATTGCTACCAAGATTTGTGCCGGGGGAAACTCTGCTCCCCTGTGTATCAGTCAGCTAATTGCAACAATGATGCTGTGTAAGAAACCATCTCAAAACTCAGTGGCTTACAGCAACAAACATTTATTCTCTTTTATGTGACTGGACTTGGTTGGGGGTCAACTGGACTCAGTCTGGTTCCTCTTGGCTCCAACGTGTGGATTTGCTCCTGCTGGCCCCTACCTCTCATCCACATTGGACCAGCAGGCTATTCAGAGATGCTCTCATGGCAATGGTAGAAATACAAGAAGAAAAGTCTTCAAGCCTGTGTATATGTCTGCTAAAATCACTATGGCTAATGCTCTTGCAATGAAAAAGTGGACTATCAATGAGGCCAGAAATACACTTTACTCCTGGTGGAGAGGGAGAGACTGCAAGCTCACATGGCAAAGGTTGTGGATAGGAGAGGAGTGGAGAAGAAGGAACAGCATTGCTATCCATTACACCTGGGCTGCAGAGCACCAGGAAAAGAAGGCTGTAGAGAGGCAGAGAAGCAGCAAAGAAGCCCAGTAGTCTTTCCCTCTGTGCAACTGTGGCTGCTCATTATCCTTTCCCTCGAGGGAGGAGTCAGGCCATGACAGATGGTTCAACTTCTCCCTTTGGAATGACCTTCAACTATCCTTGTACTCTTTTGTAAAGACTCGTTTCCTGCCTTCTTTCCAAAGAGTGGGTTGTTTGATACTGTTGAATTCTTCAAACTGGCTCCTCACATGGTTTTAATCAATTTGGGAAGTCTGGAGATGCAAACAGAATGGATGAGCAGAGAGTAATTTAAGACCTTGAGCCCCTTTATTTGCATACCTCTGACCCTGCAGGTAAAAGTGACCTCAGGTTACATGAGAAGACCAGAGAGGTGGGCTCCCACAAGCTCACTGGAGATGGCAGCACATGTGAGGCAAAGCTCTCTTGCTTTTGAGGCCATCCTAATGTGTCTGTGGGCTGGCGGTAGGGGCAAGAGAAGTAGTGTGTGTAGGACTTTTTACATGGAAAGACCATGTGACACTAGACAGTGTCATTGCCAGAATTGCACATCTTTCTGTCTGGCACACTGAGCCTGCAGAGCCATGGAGACAGTAATGCAATGCCATCTGTCTTCCATCGCTCACTTTCCCTCTGCCCTCTTTAATATGTTTTTGGCATTTGTCACCATATGACATTATTTGTTTGTGTATTTGTTTTTTGCCTAGATTGTCTGCTACATTTATGGACAAGAATTCTGTTTACCTTCTTTAGGGTTATATCCCCAGAACCTAGACTCTGACACATGCTATTAATAAAAAAGGAGTTCAATAGATATTTGTTGAATGAAAAAATATATAGGCTTGTCCCACTGTGTGGAACAGAGTAGGTGTTCAATATATACTAATTTTCCTTCCTTCCTTCCTTCCTTCCTTCCTTCCTTCCTTCCTTCCTTCCTTCCTTCCTTCCTTCCAATACAGCTTGCTATCCCCACCTAAAACCCTACTTCATTTTGCATGATTCTCTGACTTGATTCCAAAGTTCAATGTAAACTTCCCTTAAGCTATATTAACATTTAGAGCCAAATGGTGATTTCAATAGAAAAAAAATTCAGTCTTGACTCATGTGGGCCCCGACCTTTCAAAATTCAGATGTGAGTGAACTTTAGCTGCTGGAAGAGGGAGATGGCCGCTAGATATTTATAAATCATTTTGTTCTTCATTCCCAGAAAAAATATTGAAATTGTATGAAGAACATCATTTATGAATTTGATACCCAACATTCCAGTGTGATCTTAAGTAGGCCAGACGAGGTAGACAGAATAATGGCCCTTTAATGATGTCCACATTCCAATCCCCAGAACCTCTAAATATGTTCCATTACATGACAAAGTGGGAATTAAGGTTGCCAATGAAATTATGATTTCTAATCAGTTGACCTTGAGACAAGGAGATTATACTGGACCATTTGAGTGGGGCCCAAAGTTAAAAATTGGGTGGGCCCAATTGTCAAAAATAAAATAAAATAAAATAAAATAAAATAAAATAAAATAAAATAAAATAAAATAAAGGGGCAAGTTTTTTATCCAGCAAAAGCTAATTGATACAACTTGCCACAGCAGAAAAAAACCTGAAAATGCTGGAGTTCTGCTGATGATAATATTGTCAACCCAGGGGGGACAAGAAGTGCCCTTCATCCTGATCTAGAACTAAAAGGCTCTCCTGAAAGGGTAAAGGCCTGGCCCAGTGAAGAGATTCAATGGCTGCATTGGGAGAGGCCAGTGTTTCCCAATGGTATTGTCAAAGACAATAATTTGTTAATTAAGTCCTACCTGGGCCTTGATTATGGGCATTTACAGAAAAATAGAAGCTGTGCTAACCGAGGGTATGGTTCAGGTTAGAAAGAAGATGTTTCGAATTCAAATTCATTCTCTTTTACTGATGGACAGCCATGGCTTTGTGTGCTTAAAGGAAATGTTCCTTTTCATTAGAGTAGTAGCTGAGATAATAGACAAATTAACATGGCCTCAAGTGATGACTTTACTAATTGTTCACTACCAAAAGAGGTTCTGCCTTAAAATGTACAGGCTGAATGTCCCCACTCTAATTCTTTCATCGTGAGATAACAACATTCCACCCAGCACTCTCCAAGCGATGCAATGGGAGCTGCCCTTAGCACAGAGGTGTTACCGGCTCACGAACCAGGGGAGAGATTTTCTGAAAGAGAGACCCTGGCTCTCCATTTCTCTATGCAGCTTCTGGTGTCCTGGCTTCTTTTTGGAAATAGAGCTCCCACTGACATCAAATAGAATCTCCCTCAAAGTGCAAAGAAACCACAGGACGGGCAGCGTGGTTCCCTCGCCACCGCAGAGTCAGTGCCGATGCAGTCACTGGGGAGCAAACTGGGTTAAATGCCCCCTTCCAAGTGAGCCTGAAAATCCCCAACACAAGGTCTTTCATGCACTAGACCTCAAACGAAGGGCAGGCCGCAAAGCCTGGCCTAGTTCTAAATTTAGATCAGTAATTTCATCCAAGAATGCAACTGTGTGTGAATACTCCTGGCTTTCCTTCTCTTTTAATACCAGAGCAGGGGGGTTAGGGCTCCATTTGTGCCTTGACAATTTTGAGGAGGTGTCATGTGGATATTTCTCAGTGAAAAGAGCAAAAGTAATAGGAGACCGGCTTAAAATGTCAAGTCACATTATTGGCAGACACCTAAGGTGATCTTTGCTGCTTTCCCCTGCTCGTATTCAAGCAACATTACATGTGCTATGACAACAGTGAACAGTTTGAAACAGACTGCTTGATCTCGGGTTGCTGGCTGCCACAGGACAATCTGAATGGCCCTCCATGCATTTTATCATCCTTAGAGGGTTGCTTGTTCTCTGGGGGCAGTTGCTATGCTCTAAAGGCTAGACTGGTGGAGAATGAGGATTGATTTTAAATATTTTAAAAGTTGAATGAATAGCCAGAACCGGTTTGGCTCAGTGGATAGAGCGTCGGCCTGCGGACTGAGGGGTCCCGGGTTCGATTCCGGTCAAGGGCATGTATCTGGGTTGCGGGCACATCCCCAGTGGGAGGTGTGCAGGAGGCAGCTGATCGATGTTTCTCTCTCATCGATGTTTCTAACTCTCTATCTCTCTCCCTTCCTCTCTGTAAAAAATCAATAAAATATATTTAAAAAAAATAAAAGTTGAATGAATATATGCATATATTTGTGTACACACACACACACACACACACACACACACACACATATTAAGTCTCCATAGTCCAATTAAATATCAGATACCTCTTTTTTGAGATTTAATTATTTCAACTTATCCTGACTATCCTGTTGAATAGATCTGATTGGCAATTGTATATGTATTTGTTTAATAAAAAAAGTAAAAGCAAAATAATAATTAGGCTACAAAGCAGTGTGTTTAGAACCCAGGGGGACAAGAAGTGCCATTCATCCTGCTCTAGAATTAAAAGGCTCTCCTGAAAGGGTAAAGGCTGCATTGGGAGAGGCCAGTGTTTCCCGATGGTACTCACTGTCACCAACGGAGATGCAGATGTTTAAATGAAGGTTTTCAGAACAATCTCCATGCTCTTGAGGCAAATCTTGGGCCTACCTGTTCCCCTTATAACCTGCAAAGGGGTTTTGATTGAATTGCCTAGTAATTCTGTCATGAACTGCACTGCTTTTTTCTCCCTTGAACACATTACTGATGGTAACAAGGGAGTTATTTTCAATCAAGCCATGCTACCACGAAAAAGATTTCTCCTAACATTGTGATCCCTTCCTCTGAAATCCATTTCAGATTGGCGGATAAAATGTGATTATATTTACACTTCTCTGACACAACCCAGGCAGCAAAATAACAGCCTGCCGGAGACATTTTTCTTCTTCATATTTAGATCTGTCAGTGTTGTAGTGCTGGGGGAATGGGGAGGGGTGACGGAGGCAGCTGGGGTTGGCGATATGTTTTAGTTGGCTCACAAATAGAGATGTTCTGTGCTCCGTGCATCTACCTCCCCCTCATCTCAGAGTCCCTTGAATGCCATCCTGAATGGTATTCAGAGCAGTGATACAGCATGCTAATCAATAGTGCTCTATGCAAATCGAAATTCTCATTTTTGCCTTGACACATCTCATATATTACTTCAATATAATACTTGAATTGGTTCACGCTCATTAGGAGGTGTGCAGTGTATGACTCACCAGTATCTGTGTTAGTCGCAGTTGCAAGGCTGAAATGGTCGATGGGACAGAGGAGCAGGGACATAATGGCGCAGAGAGTACGAGGGCCCTGGATTTAGTGAGGAATTTTGTTTCTGGTTCTTAGCCTACCAGGGGTTAGCCATGTATGATGTCAGGCAATTCATCCCACTTCTCCGAGCCCAAGTGTTTTTATTTGTAAAAAAAACAACAACAACAAGTTGGTTGATGAGGTCATCAAGATTCTGTGTGTGGTAGCTCTGCAAATATTCTCCAGAGTGGCTATGTCAAACTTGTGTTCAAGTCTCCACTCTTGGGAGAGGAGTGACATTCTATTTCAACAAGGTTGTAAAGATCATCATGGCTCCCACAGATAGCATCCTGGATACTTCCTAATAATCAGTGCTTCTAACTAAATACAACACTCTCCCTCTTGAATCCAAAGAGAAAGGTGATCCTTGTCTTTCTCAGGTCCCCTCTGAGCTCCTGATCGATACTGGATGTTATAATATGGGAATAAAGGACTTGTGACGTCGCTGCTGGGAGCGCTGCCAGCAGGCAGTCATCAGCTCTTAGCTCCCTTTGGGGATGGTCTTAGCAGCAGAGAGCCACTTACCCACAGACTACACACCTTCCTGGAAGAGCCTACATCCAATAACAGATAAACGCGGTGGTGATAGCTGGGTCTTCTCACCCCAACTTGAGACAGCTCTGAGGGTTATTTTAATTTGAGAACTCCCCATGATATTGGCTGAGGCTTCTGTTCAGAGTGCATCACCAGTCAATGTCTCCCTCTGCCCAATGTTGCTTCTTTCCCCACTCCACCTCCTTCTACTGGCACTTCCTTCTTTCTCCTTTCTGAGAGCACTCTCTAATAAACTCTTACACCATCTACCTCAGTGTTTGCTTCCCAGGGAGCCAGGTCTGCACCATAACAAAATGTGTTTCCTCTAGGAGACAGAGTTTCACTATATTTCATTCAGCTATACAGTGTGGATGCCAGACTCAAGTTCAGTAGGCAACTTTGAAAAATAGAGGACATATGCCAACCTACAGATTTATGGATTCTTTGGAAAAATTGGAAGGGCTCCAAATACTGAGACCAACACACAAAAACATGAGCCTGAGCAGCCTCCATGTCCCTGAGACAGGACCTATCTGTTCCTCCACAGTTACCACACTCCCCTCGATGCTCTTTGATCTTCAATGCAAGGTTGAGTGCCAACAACTATCTATCATGAGAGAGGTTTGGTACCAAGTTAGTGAGTCCTCTTTCTATCTGCTGATTCCTGGACACAAGAAGCCCAAAGTACCTTGGTAACATGTGTAGGTTCAGTGGGACCCTTACTGTGTCCTCTGGTAAGTATGTCATTTTTGGGGAACAGCCTGAAGAGCCCAGAATTTCAGAAATAGGAAATACAAAGCCTACCAGTGGGTCACTGGTTGTGATGACAAGTAGAGACAAGCCTGTCTCCACCCTTTGTTCCAAGACCCATATAGTCTTTCTACTTGGGGCACCGTATCATATAAAGGTCTCTGATTTAATGTGTATGGTACTCTTGAAGGATGCTACTCTATCCTTGCAGGGGATTGTCTCCTAGATTATACTTCAGATGTGCACTTAGAAGGTTATTTCAGCTTTCTGTGAGGCCATTTCTTTATCGATGGTGTAATATATCATATGACAATGGCAGACAATATGTCCATACCCAAATCTTCTTCACTATGAAGTAGGCCCCTGGCTGGATGCTATATTGTATGAGATTTTGTATCTGTGGATCAGTCATTTGTAAGCCTCCAGATAGGGGACTAATGGGAGCTCCATGGAAAAAATAAACAAACAATCCTCACAACTGGTCTAGATATACATCCCTATAAGGAGGATCTCTTGGCCTTTCGTGGATGGAGGGGGTCCAATGTAGTTGAATTGCCACCAATGGTAGATTGGACTCTGAAGAGTGGTGCCATGTTGACTGTGGTATGCTACAGCCAGCTTGCACCAGCTCCCAGCAGCCACTCTGCACTTCTCTTTCCAACTTGTGTAAAGTGACACCATGTTAGTAGCTGGAAATTTGGCATAATAGAGCATTTATACCATAGAAATTGGAAAACACAATCAATGAATTTGTTTCAGAAAGCCAGTTAGTAAACATTTATCCACACACCACTGCTAGTGACCGAAAGCCCAAAGGAAAAAGTAAAATAAAACAGAAGAAAGAAACAGAGCTATAGATGAGACAGATATTAAGGCAAAGACTTTGAAACCACTCTGATTAATATATTTAAGAAAATAGATTACAGTATGAAGAATTTCAACAGAGAATTGGAATCTATAAAAATAACCACATAGACATTCTAGAACAGAAAATAATATAATGCCTAACCATAGTAATACTTATAATAGTTTCATAGTAGATTAGACATAGCCCACATAGTTCCACATACCCAAAGCCCTTACTGTGGACATCACTTCTGATATAGCCCAGATATTGTGGCTGTTTCCAATGTGATCCAACAAGATGTTTCTGCGCTATGGTAGGCACTTCTAAGAGGACTCTGATAACACTACCCAACTTCTTACCCCTACACTTGCATTAGACTCTCCCACCCCACAAACGTGGCTGTCCCACATCAGGCTGAACCTCTCCAAAACCCCAGATCTTGTGATTCACACAATCTGGCTTAATAGGCTCACCCCATTCATGGCCTTCTCCTCATAGAGTATTTCTAGCATGTCATATGACTCATGAAAAAAATCCATCAAACCAGTTTGGGAATTTATATGTGCTTGCTGGCAGAGATTTAATGTTTCAAATGCTTTAGGCTTTAGGGAAAATTGTGTCAGGGCAGCAGACACTAGTAGTTAGAATAATAGATTTGCAACATCTCAGTACAGTGTAGTCTACCTTGGTTATTAGATCTGTAAGTTGCTACTTAAAATTTTTCAGTTTGATTCAGTTTAAACATTGCCTCTGAGAATTACACACATTCTCAGAGGCCACAGGACAGTCAGCACAGCTTAAATAAATGGGGCATGTTTGAATTGATAAATAAAAATATGTATATGTCTTCACCCACTCCAGCACCAGGTACATGGAATATACTCCAGGGAAACTCCTAAAAAAAGGCTTGAAAATTACCACAAAGCAGCAGGAAAAATCCTTCCAGGGACGAGGTGAAGTGGGACACCCTGTTCCTGTGAGATGAGTCAAGCACACCGCAAATATATGGATCAGGGTGTATTGCTGGAGAGTTTAAATGCAGTGGGTTGGTTATTTTTTTAAGACTATTTTTTAGAGAAGTTTTAGATTCAAAGCAAAATAAGAGCATAGTCCAGAGATTTTTCCATATACCCCCTGGCCCCACACATGCACACATATCCCCTTAACAACCTCTCCCACCAGCATGGCGCATTTGTTACATTTGACAAACCAGTTGATGAATGCCAGGGCTGACTGGCAGGCCCTGAGCAATGGATGAACAGGTTACTCTAACACACGTTTCTGTGAAAGAGAGGGCTAAGGCACTACTTGACTATCGCCGGCAAGTAGCCCTGCTCACCTGCCTCCTTTGGTTTTTATTGTCATAATAGCTTGAACTAAAAGTAACTATTAGGTAAGCATCCTTGAGAAAGTATATGCTTCTACAAGGTCGTGTCTTTAAAGACCCAACAGAGAGATTCTAGTTGAACACCCCGGGGGATCGGTCTTGTTTGGAAAAGTCAAGGTAGGGGCTGCCGCCTTCGGCAAGGTCCCCTCAGAGGCCCCCGACCTTTCAGAGACTCCTCCTTACAGACATTTTAACTAAGTCCCGTGCTTCCCCACAGATGAACACATCACAATCACCCAAAATCCATAGTTTATATTGGGGTTCCTTCTTGGTGCTGCACATTCTGTGGGTTTGGACAAAAGTACAGATGTCATGTATCCACCATTATAGAATCATAGAGAGTAGTCACTGCCCTGAAAATACTCTGGGTTCCACCTGTTCATCCCTCTTGCCTTCTTACCCCCTGACAACTACTGCTCTTTTTACTGCCTCCATAGTTCTCTATTTTTAAGAATGTGATAGAGTTACAATCATACAGCATATAGACTATTCCCACTGGCTTCTTTCACTTACTGGTATGCATTTACATTTCCTCCATGTCTTTTTATGGGTTGATAGCTTATTTCTTTTTATTGCAGAATAATATTCTATTGTCTAGATCAGGGGTCCTCAAACTACGGCCCGCGGGACACATGCGGCCGGCTGAAAACACTTATACGGCCCGCTGGGTGTTTTTGCCGCCGCTGCCTGTTCTGCTTAGCAGCCGACTCATCCCGGGCCCACAGTGCACATGTGTGGAATGTCTGAGGGACAGTGAACTGGCCCCCTGTTTAAAAAGTTTGAGGACCTCTGGTCTAGATGTACCAGACTTTATCCATTCACCTAGTGAAGGATACTGTAATTGCTTCCAAGTTTTGATCATTATGAATAAAGCTTCTATAAAAATTCATGGTCAGGCTTTTGTGTGGACATAAGTTTTCAACTCCTTTGGGTATTTACCAAGAAGCTTGATTGCTGCATCATGAGGTAAGAGTCTGTTTAGTTTTTTAAGAAACTACTGAACTGTCTTCCAAAGTGGCTACTCCATTTTGCATTCTCATAAGCAATGAATGACAGTTCCTTTTGTTCCACATCCTCTCCGGGCCTTGGTGTTGTTACTGTTTTGGATTTTGCCATTCTAATAGGTGTGTAGTGGTATTGGAATATGTGATGAAAAAGATCAAATGAAATTATAAATATGTGAGACAGCCTTAGTGAAGGAATGTGAGGGGAAATGGTGCTAATTCTGAAACAGTGAGGACACAATGCCCAGCCTACAGCTATCCTCTGGGGAGACTCTGGCCTTCCAGGTGCTGCTCAAATTGTGAATAAGACCCGCCTCTAACACCTTGAAGAATCCTGTCCTCTTCCCTTGAGCGGACCCTTTGCCTTGTTAGTTAACCAATTCCCCTAGGCATCCCTACGGTCCTTTGCCCAGACATTAGGCACATATTAAGCTCCATAGAGGTGCCAACTGGAGACAGGTGTCCAGCCTACAGCTACACTAAGCTGTGCAGGGGTCCTGGGATTTCTCCCTTCAGATCCCACAGCAATTGAGGGTGGCAAATCAAAGTAGACTTCAGCGGACGCAGCAGAAGCAGCAGAAGCAGCGGTGACTAAAGTGCAAGTGTGTCACTGGGCCGTGGTGCCTTTCTAGGCAGAGCAAGCCGTTCCCTGAATTCAGTTAGTGAGCCAGGAGCAGTTCAGAGGCATGTCCTCAGTGTCTGCCACTGAACCACCCAGCTCAGTGTGCCAACTGTTTTTGAAATGAACCTGGAATTTGTTTCAATCAGGTATGGTACATTGACAGACATGGCGATGACTGCTGAGAAAGAAGAGTCTATTACTTACAGTGCCCAAGAGGAGGGGGCATGCCATGTCATGCAGGGCCATACCGGGAAGCAGCAGGTCAGACAGGAGGCAAGAGGACCGAGGGGAAGGTGTAGGCAAGACTCTTTATTCCTATAATGGCTGGGAGTTGTGATGTGGGACATCTATTGGGCAGGAAGCAAAACACAGATGTTGGAGTTTGTGTTTGGAAGGCTCATCATATGATCTCTGTGTCCCGGCAAAACCACAGGGATGGCCCCACACATGCACACCTATCCCATGATTTCCTGATGTCAATCATCAATTATATGCTATCAAGATTGGTTATTACAATGGGGTCCTGAAACAGAAAGGGGCATTAGGTAAACACTAAGGAAATCCAAGCACAGCATGGAATTTAGTTAATAATAAAATAGAGCAATATTGGTTCATTAATTGTGATAGATGTACTGTACTAATGTAAATGTTAGCTATAGGGAAACTGGGGGTGAAATATATGGGAACTCTCTATATTTTTTAATAACTTGGCTGTAAATCTAGACCTCTTCAAAAATAAAAGTTGATTTTATAAAATTAACTCTCAGAACAACCTACTCATTTTAGTTCTCCTGGGTTTTTTCACTTTAGGTATGTGTACTTCCAGAGAAGACAAAAGGAGAGAGTTGGTACTTAACCTTTCCTAACGTTTGTTTGTTTATTGAGCATATGACTCTGTCTGACCCAGTGCTGGGGCAGATAAAAAGAAAGAAAAATGCCAGCCCCGCTCTTAAGAAAATCCCAGTTAAATGGAGGTTGTAGACACAAAACACCAAAATTGCCCTACAAGGTGGCAAGTGCTGTGTCAGGATTGTGTGCATGATGCCATGAGAGACTCGAAGAAATGTTTGGAGGAATCAGGGAAAACTTCTGGTAGAGCCAACACTTAAAAATCACCTTGAAGGGTGAGAAGTAATTTGAAAAGGAGAACAGAGCTCAAGGCCAAGACCCAGAGGCAGAAGTCATGATGTTTGGGAGGTGGTGCTGGGCAGGACATGGAGTCCGCCATTGGGAGTGGTAGGGGATGCCGCCGAAAGGAATATTAGCACTCTGGCCTGACTGGCTGAATGCATGCATGAATGAATGAATGAATGAATGACCAGAAGCTGAAAGGCCTTGCATGATTTCTAGAGCACAGATTTTATTCTATAGGCAACAGGGAGCCACCTTGGTTTTTGCAAGGGCAAATGAGATGACATGTCAGTGATTAGACCAGTGGTTCTCAACCTTGGCTGAGAAATTCTGTTCCGGAAATTCTGTTTCTTTGTTACTAATGTTTTGGCCCTACCCCATAACAAAGAAACAGAATTTCCGGAGGATAAGGCCCAGAAATCAGGATTTTAAAAGGATTCCCAGGTGATTCTAATGTGCAGCCAAGGTAGAGAACCACTGAACTAGAGAATCTGAGGTCCAACCCCAGACACACTGAATCAGAACCTGCATTTCATCTCAAGACCCCCCAGGTGATTCATATGCACGTTTAGGTCCAGCAACTTTAGAGAGTTCCCTGTGTTGGCAGAGAGAGAAAAAAAAGTTGTTGTTCTTTTAATTCCCACCAAACAAGTAAGGTGGGGAGGACAGAAAAAAAGAGAAGGAGAGAGGGAAGGAGGGAAGGAAAAATAATGTCTCAGACAAGTGAAATAGACAAACAACCTTTTCCCTCCCTGCTTACTTCCACCTGAGTCCTGTCTCGCGAAAGAAGTGGCGGCATCTCTAATGGGAAGCCTTCCAGACCCCAGGATGCCTGTCGGCTCCTAAGGAGGAGCGTGTGTCCTTGGAAAGTGCTACTTTGAAACTGGGAGGAAGGAGAGCAGCGATGGACCGCTGGTGGCAAAGCAACAGGCAAACACGGAACACTTCTTCCCTCTGCAAGCAGATGAAACGTGCACTTAATTTTCAAAAAAGTGGCTGCTGGGATGGCAGCTGAGGGAAATCAAAGGCTCAGCGGGCCCCAGTAATTCACACTCACTTTGTATAGCCAGAGCAGCTAATGGGCTGGCAGGGTAAAATGTCCCCGGCTCTTGCTAGCACACTGCTGTGTGGAGGCCCATCCCACCCCTCTGACTCCCTCTGCGCGCCTGCCCAGGGCAGCCAGAATCCGGATTCCTGCAGAGAAAGAAAATGGCCATGTCCCACTCCGCACAGGCTTGGGTGGCTGAGGCAGCCTGGCAGACGTGTGACCCACTTCCACCACCTCATCTGTATTGTCCGCTTCTGGGCATCCTCCTCCAAGGGCCACTCATTGTGATCTGTCCTATTTGCCCACGAATGCGGAATTGACTTTGATGAGCTACAGGTGATAATGATCTCCTGGGTCACAGACTTTTGTATGAGATGAAAGACCACAGCAGAGCCTGGCTGGTCTGATTAGTGCCTAAGTTGGGTGATTATTCTGGAAATACAGACAGGGCTTTCTTTGGGGTTTTGTTCTCTCCCTCCCCTTCATCATTGGGTTGCTGAGAACCGAGGTCATTCTCCAACGAAACAGTCGCTCAACTGCTCTGTGCTGGGCATGTTCACATGTCATTTTTCTTGAAGCCTCTCATGAGTACACTGCAGGAGGAGCCACTTGTCCCCAGTTGACAGGCAGGGAACTGGAGGCTAGCAGCTAGTTGGGAGCGTAGTTAAGATTCTATCCAAGTCTGCTCTTTCCTCTGCATTGTTAGTGACAATAGTAATTCAAGGTCAAAATCCTTTAGGACCACCCTCCAGGTTCCCTAAATAATGGCATATTCACCTTCACCCCAAAGAGTGTTGACTTTTGAATAATAGCACTAATATCTCATGCTTGTTAGAGCTTTATTTTTTTAACTCGTAATCACATCTCATATCACTAATGCTCAAGGATATATCATAAGACATGGAGAGCTAGGTTAGTATTCCCAGTTGTTTGGAGAAAGGCATCGAACCCCCAGAGAATAAGTAGCAGCATGGTGGGGAGGGATGAGACCTGAGAGATCAGGAGGTGCCTGGGTGCCTCACTTTATCATCTGTGTCCATTGGCACACAACTTCAACCAGCAGAAAGTGGAAAATCTGAGATTGATGAGATAGGACGGGGAATAAAATATTGTTGCCTTTGAAAAGTTGAAAATTGCCATGAGGAAGAAACAGCAGCCTTGTTGTGTGTGTGTGTGTGTGTGTGTGTGTGTGTGTGTGTGTTTCACAGAAGGCATATGAAAAATGAGAGAATACAGCCTCTGATTGGGTCCCTGATGAGTCCTAATCAATCCCCAGCTCAGTTAGGTAAAAATCAAACAAACACACACACACACACACACACACACACACACAAACACACACACACACACAAAACAAAAAAAAAACAAAAACAAAACCAGATAGAAGCCCCGAGCAGGGCTTATCATGAGAACTGGTAGTGGCTGACCAAGCAACTATCCACCAAGCACTAATTGCCTGAATATTTTATAAGCTTTGCAGGTCTGGAGAGATAAGAGTCCTTGAGACAGTGATCACCCAAGACTGAGAGTCTCAAATCAATTGGGGATCGGATGGCCTTCCCCAACCTCTTCCCATAGAACACCTAATAAAGGTACGTACAAGGTGTGGGACACAGACCTAAGATGATGGTTGGTGGGTAGCAAGGCAGAAGCATTTTCAGAGTGGTGTCGCATTTATCATTTTTGAATCTCATCTTAAGGGAATTGATCCCAAATCTTAAAGAGAGACTGTAAAACTCCAGGCCTCTCAGGGTGCTGTGAGACACTGAGTGAGCAAAGCCATATGCCGCAGAGGACGAAACGGCCATGTGCCACACAGCTCTGGGGAGGACCATCCCCAACTCCAGTGTGAGTACGTGGTATGGAGAAGCTGCAAGAGGCAAATGGGAGTGACCTCAGCTCCGCCTCCATAGTGAAGTCCTCTCGTGACCTCGCACTGGTGAGGATGAGAAGAGGGGAAGGGGCGCATTGGCACTGTCTGCCTGTGGCACTGGAGCAGTTGAAGAGGCAGGAGTAGCTCAGGCAAGGAGGTGGGACCGAGCTCAGGGGAGCTGCTGTAGCTGGAGAACTTCAGTGACCTCCAAGATGGAGAGCGAGACGCTCTGAGAGGATAGCATGAGAGATCAGCAGCTCCTCCCCTCTGCTTGATTATATCTCACTCAACCTTTAACACCCAGTTCCAAGGACACGTCTTCAAGTGCTCTTTTCTAGAAGTGGGTCATCCTCCTCCCAACTCTCAGAGCTGCCAGAGCTCTTAACCTTATTGCACATGTTATTTCCCAGCTTGTACTTCAGCTGTCCATTTGCCCCAATTAATGTTTCTAGACCACAACCACCTGCTTCGTGTTCCTCTCCCCTCTTTACATTCAACATCTGCTCCTACTGGTAGATCCCGCACTCACGGGGGGAAGAGACCTCTGCTCTGAATGCTTCACACACGACTGATGTGGTGATTTTGTTTTTGAGTGAGTGACCATCTAATGAAGGAGGAAAGATGGAGACTGGATCACGGAGGGAGATGGGTGCTTTTTAGTCCTCTGGGAAAGCCATCCCTGTGGCTTTGGCCCCATTGCAGCTTCGTTTTCCCAGGAGGGGCCAAGTCTTGCTCCCAGTGAGTGAGCCAAGAGATGGAAGGATGGAAGCTCATCAGTCTGCCTCAGAGGAAATGCCCTTGACAGGGGCAGCCTGTGCTGGGGGCCAGCAGGCTGTATGTGTTGTTTCTTTCCCAGGAATCAGAGGCGGAGAAGGCAGGAAGAGACTTGTCTCAGAGGCTGGTGGATGAAGGAAAGGGGAAGGGGGCAGGGGCAGAGACAGCACCTCCGCTGACTAATTAAACATTTTGGTAGCTGGCCCCCACCAGCTCAAGCAGATTATCACTGCTGAATCAGCTCCCTGCCAAGGCCAGACTCACACTCCCTTTTTTCCTGCTTGATTTGCCTAATGGAAGCTGACAGTGAAGTTCAACCCTGATTGTCAGATTTCAGTAGGAACCTCAAGGGGGGGGGAGGAAGGCAGACATTTGAGGAATAAAAATAGCACACATAATGAGATCCTTTATTTAGCTGAACCACTTCTTTAATGACTCATATCGCTCTCTCTCTCTCTCTCTCTCACACACACACACACACACACAGTTGTGCACACAAATGTCTGATTTTCAGATAGGCTGGAGACCTTGCCTAGGTCCTGTAGGAAAGACAGGCCATCCATCCTGGACTGTAGAAGTCTCCAAAGGGGATGTCAATTATTGGTGAAAATGGGAAATATTCCCCCACATTCTGCCAACCAACCGGGCTTCTTGCTCCTCCAATCTCTTTCAATAGATTTATTTTCCAAAATGTGACTGAGGAAATTTGTCAGACCAACAAAACCAAATACATGGGCAAGCACTCATGACCCTGGATAGTTCCTTGCCCTTCTGTGACTCTAGTTTTATAAAACTGAGATCTGGAAAGTTTGGTTAACTCTCAAAACCTGAGCTCGTCCTAAGAAGCATCAGCCTTAACTCTTGGGGAAAGGAGACAGGTTGGCTCAGGCAAAATTTCAAGATACTGCCTGTCACAAAGTACATGGACAATAAACGTCAGCTCCTTCATGACTCTGAGGTGTATGACTTCATAGGATCCAGGAATCCTAAGCATCAGGGTTGGAAACCTAGTTCTATTAAAAAGAAAACATGGTTGGATTTTAGTAAAGGCAGCTAACAGTTCTGAGTGTTTGCGAGTGTCAGGCACCATTCTAAGCACTTCCCATGCATTTACTCAGGTTAGCCTCACTGCTGATATCCCCATTTTATAGGTGAAGCAGCCGAGGCACAGAAGAATTAAACAACTCACCCAGAGTCCTCACAGCTTAGTCAGTGCTGAACCTAGAATTCATGTGTTTTTTAAAATATGTTTTTATTGCTTTCAGAGAGAGGGAGAGGGAGAGGGAGAGATAGAAACATCAATGATGAGAGGGAATTATGGACTGGCTGCCTCCTGCATGCTCCCTATAACCAGGCATGTGCCCTGACTGGGAATTGAACCATGGCCTCCTGGTTCATAGTTCAACGCTCAACCACTGAGCCACACCAGCCAAGCCAGAATTAATTTTTAAGTTGCCTAAAAAGTTGAATAAACAGACAAGGCTTCATAAAGGTTAGACATTAGTATCCTGAGCATATCTGTGCAAAGATCCTTCCATAAGAAGCTTACAACAAATGACAAGAACAAAAATCTTTGTGTGCTGAGAAGAAGGGGAATTGGGGCATCCTCGTTGAGGGATGTTGGGCTTGGACTAGTGTACAACTCTGTGAGTGCCTCCTTACATTTGGCCCCTCACATACCCCATCAATCTTATGCTACTCACAGCTACGTGTGAGAGAGATACTAAAAGGTAAAAACTATGTAACCCTATCGCCTTAAAGATACAAAGACATTCTGAAGCTGATGCCTTTAGAAGAGGCCTCTAGAGAGCAAGTTCAAATCCAGTGCCTAAAGCCAACTGGACCCAGGCATCACATGTTCTTGGCAGAGAAAGACAGGCCAAAGGCCATTAGAAAATCACTCTAGGAAACTTAAAAATGGAGATGTGGAATCTTTTTTGAATGATTTTTTCTTTAAATTACAGACCATGCTTTTTCTTCTCTTTTTATTTCCCCATTCTAACAATACACTTGAGCATTAGTTCCTGTTTCTAATGGCCATTATTTTCCCCTCATTATTTCATCCTCATTCCCTGTTTCACAGATGAGGGACCTGAAGCACAGAGAATTTCAATGAGTTTCCCAAGATAAAACAACAAATGAAGACAGCGAAGAAAGATCTAGAGACCAAGGCCTGGAATCTGTTCACTGTAAGATGCCCCCGCTTGTTACTCAACATGGAATAGTAAGCACAGTAGAGGCAGGGAGGTACAAAAGGGGAAAACACAGTCAGTGACTCCAGGAACTTGGAACTTCCTACTCTATCGTGACTTGTTCATATTTTTCCAACGTGACCATCTAAGGGATCACACAACTGCCACCAAGATGCCTGCTTTCTCGCCACATACATCTTCATGGGTCTTTTGGTGTCACCATCGCAGGTGAATCTCTGCTTTGATTGTTAGGATTCTGCACAGAAAAGCAGCCCTGGCCCACCTGCCACCTCTTCCTTCCCTGTTCTAGAAAAGTTCAATTTCATACACAATTATATTTGTTGTTGAGAAACAGTTTATAAACCATACTCTACTCATTGCCATGCAAAGCAACAAAATGGCCCACTTTTTCAAGTGTCTCTAGTGACTTTAAATTAATACAAATGTTTAACTGTACTTTCAGGAGGCAAGCACGATTTTTATTAATCACCAACTTCCCATCATCAGTGGAATGCTAACTTTGAAAATAGAGCAAAATAATAACAACCATGGCAAGAGGGATTCCCCAACGTCTGCTCACTTCATATTCCATCTATTTCATGGACAAGTGACTAGAAAAATGGCCAGTGGAGGGCTGTAGACAAGCCAGAAAAGCAAGAGGAGTTCATGTAGCTTCAGAACCAGCTCAAAATGGCCCTACCCTGTTTAACAAGATACTGAGTTGCTTTTCAGAGACAACAGACCAAGACCAAGAGTCATGCATCTGGGGCATAAGCAGAGGAGAGAACTTTGGGCTCCAAATGCACATGGAACCAAAGTCTCCCCCACCCCCACATGGAACCCAAAGACCAGGACATAACTGGAAGTTGAATACCAGAACTCTGTCAGAACCCAAGAGTTTATTGTCCAGGAAGATCCAGTTCATCTCATACAGAGGCTTCCCAATCTGACTTCCCCTCCTTCCTGCTCCCTGACTGCCCACTCTCACCTGTTGCAGTCGTTGGCAGGTCCATCTTACATTCTCTGTTCTTCTTTTACTTCAAGTGATGCCCTACCAAACCACAGTGATGACCACCTGGGAACTCAAGTAAAAGCTTACCTCTAACAAGTAGTTGATTGTATGGGAAAAGAAGATACATGGTCCAGACTGCCAACTTCTATTGAGCACTCCAAAAATGATGCTGAGTGCTTTCAATGAATGATCTACTAAATTTCCACAAGCAGCTCATGACACAGGTATTGATTGCTTCCTCTCTATTACAGATAAGAAACTGAACTTCATAACACCTGTCCTGGTCACTCTGTTATTATGGGATGGTGCCAACTTTAAACTTAGGTCCATCTATCTTCCTATGTCTTTTAATATATAAATTGCAGTGTAATTACATTGTGGTTAGCTTCCACATCAAACAAGTTCTATAAAATGGCTTTGAATACAGCTGGATTCTAACCAGTTAGCTTGTAGGCAATGAAGAACTTGGAGCTGGTGCTCTACATTGGCATCAAGAAATAATCAACACTAATCAATAATCCCTGAGCGTTCAAGGATATCGGGTTTGGTTTTGGTCCTGTGACCAATGAACTCTCTGGACTTGAGTTTTCTCATTTATAAAATGAAATGTTTTTTACTGGATGATTATTAATCTCTCTTCCAACCCTGAAGAATTTATATACTTGAAAGAAATGAACTTCAAAGTTTATTTGCCTAATTCAGATAGCTTGCTAGTCATTGAGGTGAATGAGGTGGAAAAGTGGATTTAAAGTTAAATAGTAAGACAATAATCTAAAAATAAAAACAAAATCTTCATATTCTAATAGTTAGCTTGTTATTGTCCATCATGGAGTGGATTTAATGTGCTGTAGTATATTAGTCTGCTTGAGTTGGTTGCCATGACAAAATACTACAGACTGAGTAGCTTAAATAGCAGAAATTTATTTCTCACAGTTTTGGAGGCTGGAAGTCCAAGATTAGGGTAACAAGGTGTCAGAAAGATAAGTTTCATTCTGAGGACTTTTCTCATAGCTTATAGCTGGTAGACAGCCACTGTCTTGCTGTGTCTTCAGATGGCCTCTTCTTTGTGTACAGGGGGTGGAGAATGGAGAGAGAGAGAGAGAGAGAGATAGAGAGAGAGAGAGAGAGAGAGAGAGAGAGAGAGAGAAGAAAGTTCTCCAAAGACAACCACCTTGGGGGTTAGGGCTTCAATATATGAACTATCGAGGGTCATAAAAGTTCAGTCTACAACATTAGAAGATAGTGATATGAGCACATCAAATTGGAATTGCCAAATTATTTCCCCTAAGAATAGTGAAGAAAATATCATAGTAAAAACATGCTGGCTATATACCTTTCACTGTCCACAACAAAGCTTGATATACACCCATCAGGGAACAATATTTTTGTCATCAATTAATTATAAAATAAATGTATCATCTCTATGAAAAAAATCCTGACAGTAAGTAATAAGCTGTTTCTTACAGCATCTCTCTATATAAAAAGCCAGCGACCAGAACACTGGAATGACCAGAACAACTGGAACGACTGGTCGCTATGATGCCCACTGCGGCTGGCCAAATGGTCTGATCAAGGGCGGGGCCAGACGGCCAACCTCCTGCACCCCCCCCCCGCCAGCCCCTCCCCCGATTGGCCCTCCCTCCATCAGGGGTGGGGCCCACCGACCTCCCACGTCCCCTCCCTGATGCCAGCCTGGCCCTGATCAGCCCCCATCAGGGCAGGCCAGCCGGACCCCACCTGTGCATGAATTCATGCACCAGGCCTCTAGTCTCTCAATAAAAGTTGAGGCTATCATGTCAAAACCAACTCAATAAAATTGTTATTCTGGGGTTTGGATTGCAGAATATTTTAAAATAAATGTAATTTTGTTTTTCCCAAATGCACAGAGCAATTAGAATTGGGTCAACAAAACATTGTCTAACAAAGATCCTTAGGGGACCTGCTTTTAATGAATAGATAAGACATCTGCGATAATCATGACTTTTTTTTATAGAAGGGGTACTTCTCCAAAGCTTAAAGACTTGTTCATCTCTTAAGTAGTTTAATCATTTTCTGGGGCTTGTGTTTATACAATTAATTTGCTTGGAAACACGTTTTTGTTTTTGTAAGCCAAGAGGTTTTATCTAGAAATAGGGGAGTTTATGAGAGGAGACAGGCTGTATCAGATTCAGAAATCCTAAGTTCCATATCTTTTATATCCAGTTTCTGTAACTGGCTTCTGATGCCTGTCTTCATGGTGTAGCCAAAGGTCTTGTTGATAAAATACCCCAGAGAAGTTCTAAGAAAAATGAAGTAGCGATTGCATTGGATGGGGCGGAGTTCTCTGGTCTCAATGCTTCTACACAATATTGGCTAAAATGTTCCCAGACAAATGCTACACATTTAGACACGTGTTAGGCCCCAGCCTACACATTGTACGTCTCATCTTCTTTCCAAGTCAATGGAGATGTGCAGCTATGAGGAGAGGAAAGGAGAAAAACAATAACCAATTCCATTGTGTTTAATTTGTTCACTCTGAGAATCTCAGAGGGATTCTTTTGGTAAAGGCCATCACTGATTAGAAAATAATGAGTGGGGGAAAAAATCCAAAGATACTGAGATTGGATCTCCACTGAACTTCATTTGTATGAAATGTCCTTTTGCTGGCAGCTATACATCGGGTGAATACATTCCTGTTGTCCTGTTCCTTACATTCTAAGAGCTAGGATGGAGAGCTGAAAGCTACAGCAAAAGCAGTCAGCATGCCTTTCACTTAGCAATATGTTACTGGGTAATGTTGCGTATTTTAAGCCAATGGAGCAGGGCATACAGTATTATCACCTTCCCAGGAGAGATATTTGTATTTCCTAAATTTCAGCTGGATGATTAAATCTAAATCTAGTCACTGAAACCAAAGGTGTTCACAGATTATGTTTTCCTCTCCCTGGGTAGTTTGGCAACAAAAATTTCTGGTGGGTTACACAGAATCACATTGTCTATTTTTACATTACAACTGTTTCCTTAAGTCACATCAATGGAAATGTAGCTCAGAATCACTATATTTCAATCACCCCTAATTTCACTAGTCACTCCACTCCTAGGCAATTACCCAAGAGAAATAAAAATACATTTCCATTCAAAGGCTGACATGTAAATTATCAGCTATATGTGTAATAGCTCAACACTGGAAATAACCCAAATGCCCATTCACAGGCAAATGGATAAACAGAACATGGTATATCCTTCTAATGGAATACTACACAGCAACAGACAGGGGTGAACTATGGAGCCAGGCAACATCATGGATGAATGTCAGAATAACTACGCTGAGTGAATGATGGTAGATGACACAAGATTACATACTATGTGATTCCATTTATATAAAACTCTTGAAAATGCAAACTAATCCACAGTGACAGAAAGCAGATAAAGTAGTTGCCTGGGAATAGGATGAAGGTAGAGAAGTGAAGGAGAGATTACGAAGGGGCACAAGCAACTTTTGTAGGCAATGGGTATGTTTATTACCTTGGTTGAAATGATGGTTCTCTGGGCATTAAAACATCACATTTTACATTTCAATATGTGTACTTTATTGTATGTCAATTATATATCAATGAAGCTGTTTTAAGAAGTGAATGTATTTAGCAGACAGAATATGTAAAGCTAAAAATGTCCTAGAAAATCCATAATGCATCAAAATGCCAGCACAGAGCCAGCATTTGAGTCAGTAAATAGAACTCATGTTATAGTCCTAAACATGATGCACAACAGAATGGTAATGCCTGATCACGTTTAATAATCTAAGTTTTATGATTATTCATCCTGATCAAAAGCTGAAATTGGTCTTTCTAGAGAAGTATTAGCTGAGTTATTTAGTGCACACAAATTTGCCTTGGGTGTATTTATACAGGTATGTATACAGGTTTGAAGTACATGTGTAAGCAAAAGTAACTTAAACTTAGCATTCAAAATAAAAAAAAGATACCCAGTACCCATAAAATCCACTGATGCTTCTAAAACTCCCTCCCGATTTCCTCGTATGAATTGACCCCTGTGTGCTTGCTATCCTTGCTGTGGATGCTGGTTCCTCTAAGGTTTCTCCACACAGGGATGGCCCTCAATTTGCTCTGAGAGGGTGGTGGTGAGCAGAGATTTTAACCACCCTTGCAGGATTAAGAAAACAAAACAAACAACAACAGTATGGTGATTACCAGAGGAAAAGAGGGGAGGTAGGGGAGTGCAAAGTGGCAGAGAGGGAAGTTAATTCCAAAATGTAGGCTTGTTGAAGCCAGTTCATTTTAGAGGAGTCTGAAGTTTCCCAACTCTCTTTTCTAGGGCAAACCAACCCAGTGAGAAACATAAAGATATAACTCTTTTCTTATCCCCTGCCACCAGGTTTCAAGGTAACCAGCCATGTCACAACTACCGCCTTTTAATATAAATTTACTGCATTCTGGACATTTTGCTGAGTTCTTTGCATGACATACCTCCTTAAATCTCCTTTAATTCTCAAAACTGTCTTTAAAGTAGTTATTGCATTCTTCCTCAGAATAGTGCTTGTGTTCACAGAGGTTAACAAATTTGCCCAAGGCTACACAGCTAGTAAGAGCCCACTGACCCAGTGACTTCAGGTTTAGTGCTACCTGTCCTCCACTGATACCACAATGCCTTGATTCTTAAGAATGTTTGTAATGGGGGCTTTTTATTATTATTGTGACTCCCATTCCCAATTCATAATTCACTAATAACAGTGAACTTGGTCTGTGGTACTTCTTTAGTTGGCTCTCCCATTGCCTGGGCCTTCCTAAGGTTCAGAGACACAAGAATACGAGGCCTGAGGTCATTATTTACCCAAGACCTTTATTCAAAGGTGAAAGGCATTTATATAACTGAACAAAACTAAACATCTAAACACCAATGAACTTCATTGGTAATTAATAAGCAAATCATTAATAACCTGAAGCCATTCAAGCAGAACCAACAGAACTTTTATATTTTCATAATATTTGTTCTTGGAATGGTAGTAAGTACTTGCCAATGTTTCCCTAAAAACACCCAATGTTTTTAAAAAAAATTGATTTTAGAGAGAGGAAAAGAGAGAAACATGTATGTGAGAAACATCAATAGGCTGCCTCCTGCACGCCCCCAACTGGAGATCAAGCCTGCAACCAGGGCATGTGCCCTGACCAGGAATCAAATCTACCACCGTTTGGTGCACAGGATGACACCCAACTAACTGAGCCACACTGGCCATTTGAAACATCATTATCATCTTGCATTCTCCAAAATCATTCCACACTTGGGAGAATTGACCGCATTCCATTTTGAGCTATTATGAGTGTATATGAAAACCACAACAAAAACAACAACGCAGTTTGTGAGAATCTGAAAAGGTGCTCCACCTTGGGGCCTTCGAATCAGATGAGTCCATGCATCACATCTCCAGCCACGTGACCAAGCCGAGCGCCCAAAGCTGCAAAGACCTTCATTGCTATTGCCTGGACTGGGCCTCCCTTTCTGCTGGCCTGCTCTCCCCCAAATCCTATTGTTCCAGCTCCACTCTGAGCTCCTGGAGTTGTAGTCTGTCTTCAACCCTGCTTCTGGCTCTTAAACTTGGGATTCTCCTCGGTTTCTCCTGGCATTTGATGTAAACAGCTGTCGCCCACTCTGAGTTGGCTTCCCTCCCTGCCTCTCTTATTCCTCGTGTCCTGGTTCTGACACCTAACATCCAGAGAAAGCCAACACTGGGGCTCCTGCAAAGAGGGTATTAGGCAGATAATTAGAGTTATGAATGTTTGCACATTCCAGCTAAGTTTATATTTTCTATCAGGTTATGTGAAGTATATATGTTCATTTTCATGCCTATTTAACACAAAAGCCCCTATCTCTGGGGGTAATGTGCCATTTTATCAGTAGTTTTCTATCATGTGAAGATCATAACATCCTAATATTCTCAGCTCTGCTCCTCAGTTCTCCAGGGAATCCCTTTCTCAGGTATTAATCTTGGCAGTAGTGCTCATTAATATGATAAGGCTCTCTGGTTTTAAACAGCTCTTCAGACCCAAACAGGCCATAATTGAATGGAAGCGTTAATTGTTTTTTCTCAGCAAACAATCAAGCCGGGAGAGCAAGGGCACTGCAGACAAAACACCACCGCTCCACTCAGGAATGAAAGCATGTGTTTCCATTCACTAATAGGCAGAAATGTCACCAGATCTCAGAAAAGCTGACTCGGGGCTCAGTTCGGAGAAGAGAGCTATTGAATTCCCCCTTCTGGCTGGCAGACAGCTCAGCGCATGGCCCTCTCTTCCCCTGTCACTCCCGTTGATTTGCCTTCAAGGCGGTCATTCAGAGGGAGTGGAAGGAAAGGCCACCACTTGCCATTTCAGGCCCAGAGATGTAGCGAGGATTCCCAGCCAGCTGCAGCTTTCAGAGGCTCCAGCAAACGGATGGCGCACCATGCCTTAGCTCGTCTTTTGTTCACATTAAGTGGGATCCTCTTACGGAAAGATGATAATTGCCTTAGCCAGGGACATAGTCTTGATGGACAGTGGCTGGCCCTGGATCAGCAGATTCAATTTTTCACTATCAACTCAGTAAATCATGTTTTTAAGCTTATTGACAGTTGGCATCAACTCTGCTTTATTACCTGCTGCCTGACTTTTCTCTCTCCCTCTACTGACATTTAATTTCAAGCTATCTGCATTCTACCTGGAAAACTGTGAAATCTGAATTTTTAACTTTTGTTGCTGTTCTGAGACAATGGGAGAGGGCATGTTTATAGCTGTAGAGGTCATGTTCTCTACCATTTTGAGACACTTAGAATCCTAGAACAGTTTATAATCTGGTTTCAGGGGAGACACGAATACTAAGCAGAAGGTAAGTCTGGACACATGTCTAGCTTCACTGGAGCCAGATCTTCAGACTTGTCTCCTTGTTGTTGGAAAGGAATTCCAGAACTTCCCACATGCCCAGGTCCATGGGTGGAATCAAAACCGGTTGAAGGCCAAGTGACACTGATATGGGAATGAACCATGTCCGTATTCACTTCCACCATGACCACTAATTATGTAAGACCAAGTGTCCCTGCTGCAGCGTGGTAGAGACTGCTAGATGTTTACCCAAACCAGTATCCCTTTCTTCTGGATCTATTATTCAGAATTCGTGCAAGCAAACAGTTACTCTTGTGGAACTGGTCACGATTGATATTTACAACTTTCCTCTTCCACTACCATTCTATGCTCCCGTTGTTTTCAGTCAGGTCCCAAGCAGGCCATGGTTCTTAACCTTATGTGGTGATCTGAGCCTTCATTCTTTTTTTTTTTTAATATATTTTATTGATTTTTTAGAGAGGAAGGGAGAGGGATAGAGAGTTAGAAACATCGATGAGAGAGAAACATCGATCAGCTGCCTCTTGCATGTCTCCTCCTGGGGATGTGCCCGCAACCGAGGTACATGCCCTTGACGGGAATCGAACCCGGGACCCTTTAGTCCGCAGGCCGACGCTCTATCCACTGAGCCAAACCGGTTAGGGCTGAGGCTTCATTCTTGAAGGGACTGAACATTGCTACCTGCAATGTCAATACCTAATGTGACACTGGAAGTACAAGATGAGGGAAGATAGGAAGATAACAGACTTGTCAGCCAGAGTGACTATATGGAACTCCCTTTTTCCAAGCTGACCTGAAATTTAACTGGAATAGAAATAAAGTTCTATTTCCTTGAGCCAAAGTCTAAGTATTTCTTTTACCTTCACAGACATGTACAGAGTATCAACAAATTAGAGTTGCCTGATGTGTGTGTTCCCAGCTGAGGCCACACACTGCCTTCCTATTCCAGTTCTCACACTATAAACAAGTGATCTCTCTGTGTTTCATTTAGTGCCACATTTTTCACACTTTTGTGCTTTTTTTGTTGTTGGTGGTAGTGATTTTGCTGTTTAAAATGGCCCCTCGTGTAGTGCTGAAGTGCTATCTAGTGTTCCTAAGTGTGAGCAGGCTGTGAGGTGCCTTATGTGAAACTATGTGTATAGGTGCACTTTGTTCAGGCATGAGTTCCAGCACTGTTGGCCATGATTTCAATGTGAATGAATCAACAATATATATTAACTAAGGTGTCTTTAACCATAAACACACATAAAACAAGTTTAGGTGTTGATCACTTGATGAAAACATGACCAAGGTCTCACAGGAACCCAACTCTGTATTTCTCTTAGAAACAACAGTTTAGCATTCACTAACTCAGTGTTCACAGCGACTTTATAGAACATTACCATGAATAATGGAGTATCAACTGTATGTAAGTAAACAGAGAAGTCAATTATTTCTTTTTAGGTTCTTTAAAGCCACATAACTATTTACTACACAAGTGTTAATACTGTTTTGTGGGTTTAAGTAGATATAAAATATATATGTCAAAAATAAAAAGCATAGGGGTACATTGAATGGAATTATATTGTACTGTTGCTAGGAGTCTTACATTTTATGGGAAGTGGTGCAATATTAAATCCAAGTAGATTATGATAAGGATGTGCATTATAATTGAGCAACCACTACAAAACCAATATGAAAAATTATAGCTTAAAAGATGATTTAGTGAATTAAAATGAAATATTAAAAATATTTAATTGATTCAAATAGGTAAGGAGAGAAGGAACAGAGGAAGGAAAAAACAGATGAGGAAAATATAAAACAAATAGCAAATAGTTATTGACCTAAATCAACTATATCAATGAATACTTTAAGTGCAAATTTAGAAAGCACTCAGATTAAGAAGCAAAAAAAGTCAGACTGAATTTATAAAAAGGATAAATGAATGAATAAACAAATGAACAAATTATCTTGGGAAAAAATGGAACAAATTGGGTTAATGAATTATTTTGTCATTACTGGAAACCATTTAGGAGCTATTAATACCCATTTTTAGTTCACACAATATAATGGTGGTTCTAACCCACTCCTGGCTCCAAAACTGGGCATGTAAGCCAGATCCGGACATTCAGAACATAATTTCTCCCTATCTATAGTGACTGATGAAGAAACTGGCATATGACCCAAGATATATTAATGACTCACAGCCAATGCATTAGCTGTAATACTGGGAAAGAGAAGCTCATTTCTCACAAGTTTCTACGCTTGTTAAATATAAACCTACATCTTCTGTTGGCCATTTTTTGCCCTTTTGGTGGTGAAAAAAACATAGAAAAATCAAAGCTGAAAAATGTAAACATGTTTCTGATGTCATTATTTTAGCTCTTTGGATCCATGCATGCCTGAAACTATATATACTTTGTAGTTATTCAAGCACAAAATCTCCTCTTTTGGTTTCTATCATTTTCAGCCAAAAGAGACCTGACTAACACAATTAGCAAACAAATTATTTTCCAAACAATCCATAATATTGGTTGAAATAAAATATAGCCATTAAATGAGTTTGTTTCTAATTTCTGACTCATTTCCTACCACTATGAGAAATCCTTGCAAACTCATAAACCAGAAATGATATAGGGAGCTGCCTTCAACGCTTCACAATTGATGAACATTGTTTATGAAAACATTGTGCTCTCTAATTTCTACATGACATACTAGTAAGCCCCCAAGGTGTGCTCGCAACCATCAGCAGTTCCCTCTTGGAGGATCCTTTACGTTTTTCCCAGACTATTTATTCAATGTACATGGCTATGACTTTGCATTTAGGAGTATTAACCCTCTTTTCCCACATCATTGAAACACTATTTACATACACAGAAACTAAAGCTGGATGGATTTCAAATAGATCCCTACTTGCCTATCATTGATGTTTTGGGTAATTTGACACAATCAATTATTTGTATGACTAAAAAGGAAAATGATCTACTGTTCTTGATAAATTACTTCCCGAATAGTTGACTCTATTATATCTGTTTATTCTATAATGTAAGAATGAAGTTTAAGGGACATGCAAAATTATCATGTCTATGTTTTATGATCTTCCTCTAGAACTATCCACAGTCACAGATACAGAGAACAAGTTTGATGCCAATGAATTAATAAATATACCCCAAAGTAGATATAGATATATTGATCAGCACTCACTCTACACTCAGTTTAAGGATCTGTATTGGGAGGTTTGTAAGTAACAGCAGAATGTCTACAGTGCAATTTGTTTATTCATACAACATGAAAAATTCTTAGATGTCTGATAGATTAAATTGAATATGTATTGAAACAGACTTGTGCACCTAATACAAGATAAATAGATGTGAGGGAATTACTTGCCATAGCTCAGGAAGCTGAAAAGGAGGGCATTGCTGTCTCTGCCTTGGAGAGCCAAAGCAGGGTTTCTTCGGAGACAGCATGAGGTTGGATTCGGAGACAGCATGAGGCTGGATTGAGGTATGAGTAAGAGGCTGGATTGAGGTATGAGGAAGAGGCTGGATCTGGGACAAGGCTGAGAAAATTGAGGGCTGAGGGAATAAAGCAAAGGAGATACTTGTTCTGAGACACTTATATGAGCTTGAGCGGGAGCAGCTCACAGTGGTGCCATAGATGCATTATGGCCTACTCCTGGTCTTGAATGTGGGATATTATAGGCAAAGAAGGATGGAGGAGGCCTTCTAAGCATCGGGAAGAGTATATGCCAAGGACCAAGGACCAGAGACATAGAGGCAGATGTAGGTAAAGAAAGAGAAAGAAGCAAGTCCTTTTAATCACAGCAAAGGATGCAGAGTGAAAGGGAAGAGGGCAGAGAAGACTAGCAGGGTGAGCTACAGCTAAATTGAGAAGGGTCTTATATACTGTTCTTTATCATAGATGAAGGGGGAACAAACAGCCTCAGTATTGTTTTTAAGGGATCACTGATAAGTGGTATAGAAAAGGGTCTTGGAAGAGAAAGACTAAAACTAGAATGAATCTGGTAGGAAGCTGCAATGCATCTGTGGAAAAGAGGATGGATGTCTTGGGGGGTCAAGGAGTGAAATTCCATGTGTCTGATGAGTAAAGACACATGGAACTCAATAATATCTAGGTTGGGCAAGTGGGCAATTCTACCAACTAAGAAACAGCTGATTAAGAGAGCAAGGTGCTAATTTTGAGTTTGGGGGCATGCTTTAAAACATTTGAATAAGTTAGCTTGTGTTTCTATCTGCTTGGCCTGCTGTATCGAAAATGTCATAGATTGATCCCTAGCTGGTTTGGCTCAGTGGATAGAGCATCAGCCTGCAGACTGAAGGGTCCCAGGTTCGATTCTAGTCAAGGGCATGTACCTGGGTTGCGGGCGCATCCCCAGTAGGGGGCGTGCAAGAGGCAGCTGAATCGATGTTTCTAACTCTCTATCCTTCTCCCTCTCCCTTCCTCTCTGTAAAAAATCAATAAAATATATTAAAATATATTAAAATATATTTAAAATATATATATAAATGTCATAGACCGGGCAGCTATAAACAACAGAAATTTATTTCTTATGGTTCTGGAGGCTGGGAATTCCAAGATCAAGGTGGGGGCAAAGTGACTACCCAGTGTGGCTCTCTCCCTGTCTTGTAGATAGTTGCCTTCTTGCTGCAGCCTCACGAGATCTTTCCTTTCCTTAGTGGACAAAGGGTTGGGGGAGGGGGAAAGAAAGAGAGACAATAAGCTCTCTAGTCTCCATAGAAGGACATTAATATCATCATTGGGGTCCACCCTCATGACTTAATAATTACTTCCCAAAGACCCCACATCCACATACCATCACAATGGGGATTAGGAGTTTTAACACATGAATTTTAAGAAAACAAAAGCATTCATTCCACAGAAGCCAGGATCACTTTTTGATTTAGTTGGCAACAAAGCTGGACTCAGTTCATTGGCACCCCATAAAAACAGCCAAAAGAGCTGTCTTTAATCTATTTTTCACATTTTCACAGCTGGTCACTAGGACTTGATGGACAAATGAGATCTCACCAGTGACTTGAACCACTTTAGCTCAGGAAATATTAAAAAAAATAATTCCCAATTTTACTTGGAGAAAAATAAGCAAGCTTGTCCCTGAAACCCAACACTGACCCACGGCCCCAGCTGACAATTTCTTGGCTTTGAAAATTTATGTAAAATGTCTCTAGGATCTTACCATTTCTTATAACCTTGATTTTAACATCAGCTCCTCGTTTCTGATCCTGAGGCCTCTGCTAAAATAATGTAGAACAAAAGCACACGATGCATACTACACAACCATATTAGTCAAATGTCAAATTCTTCGACTGCCTGTTTTCAAAATTAACCTTTCATCTCCTCCTCCCTCAGCATCCCCACAGGAAATTCCCATATTATTATTTTTTCATGAAGGCATAGCATGGTTCAAGGTTGCTAGCTATAGATTAGAGCCATGGACTAAAAGCCAGGTTTTAAGGGGTGTTTTTTTGTATCTATTTAAATTTTATCACTTGTTGGCAGAAAGTACACACACACACACACACACACACACACACACACGCACTGTATTCTCAACTGTGAACATAACAAGAGTTAATGTTTAACCTTCCATAGCACCTCCCCCATGGAATTCCTCCAGCCCTCACCTCCTGGGCAGGGTCTGCTCTCAGCCCTTGCATATGCTGCAGCTCTGAGCAAACTCTAGTGTAACTGTCTATTTCCTCTCCTGCCTTTCCTGTGAAAATGGGATCTATGTTAGTGCAGAGACCCAAACTATTTCACATCTGAGACCTAAGGCAGCAGGAAGTACATGTATGTGTTCTGTGAATGCCTGCTGACTAAATGAATGAATGATGGATGGACAGGCATTCCAGTAGAGAGTGGAATGCCTCTGAATAGCAAGTGCTGCCACCAGTGGGACTTCTCTGCTATTTGTAACAGCAAAGGCACTGCCCTCCCTGGTCCTTATCACCCTCCATGTTAACAGGCTTGCAGGATAGCAGGCGGGCATCATGGGTGCTTTGGGAGGCCCATTCAGAGCTCGGGAGATGGGGTGAAGGAACCCCCGGCTCTGACCTCAAGTCCTGAGCTCTGACATTAGTAGTGGGACATGGCTCAGCTACAGGGCCTTTTCTCTTCTTCTTCCCAATGCATTCCTAGGAGGCCCTCCAAAGTCTGGGATGTGGGCCATGAGAGAGGTGCACTCTCTTCACAGCTGTCAGATTATTTGCTCTGAAGCCCATAAATTCCAAGATTACAAATTCCAATTCACGGACAGCCAGGAAAATGATTACAAAAGGACATGCTGGTGCTCTGGTTTATATCAGGCATGTTCTTTCCTGATGCATTTGAATACACTGTTTACCTGGGTTGATTCCTACCTTTCTAAGTGATAAAAATCAACTTTGTTCAACATTCACAGGTTCATGCATTCAGTCACCAAATGTGACCAAGTGCCTCCCATGGGCCACATCTGTCTCACAGTGCACTGCCTTTGATGAAGCCTTCCCCAGCTTGCTCAGTCTGAGTTTATGATTTGGCCGCAGCACATTTCACATTAATTTTACTAATTACATATTTATTTGTTGCTTTCATTACCCCTTCTATCCTGAGATATCTGAGCTGAGCCTCATGAATGTCTAGATTTCCAGCACCCAGCATGTGGACTGATGGCACAGTAGGAGCACAGCAGGTGAGAAAGTGTTGTTTGTTTCCCACATTGTCTATGAAATCCCACTCTTCAAAGCCAGAGATTTTCAGGGATAAATACTTTATTTTTTCTCTACAGGCTTTGAATAATACACATGGATTTCCTGTTGTTGCTTTTTGACATCAACATGTGGCCTCTTTACAAATAGCTACCTGTGGTGCACCTGTGTTTAAGGTGGCTCTCACACCATAGTCAATATTATCAAAGAATAACCTGGGGCAGAGGTCTACAAGCCTTGGGCCCTAGAAAGAAAATAAATAGACAAATGAATAAAAAGAAAAACAAAAAGCCCACTCCCTGAAAATACTTTGGAGTCAAATCTGGAATCCACAGGAATTTCAAGGTCCTAAGAACAAGCCAGAGTTTAAAATTTGTGGTCACTTCACAGCTAAATGTTATATTGGAATATCTAGTGTGTTGAGTTTATGAAATGGACCATGATGTTACTAGCCAAATGCCCTAAGTGCTATGCATTATTAATTAACCTGTGAGATTTAGTATGCCTAGGAAAGCCCAGCATAGGCCAGCACCATCCCCCAAATGGGACAGCGTGTTGAATAGTATCATGGTTTCTAAGATTATCTTGCAAAAATAGATATGTGCTCACTTGCAAAATAAGCAATCAAGTCTCTTATGAAGTGACAACTCTTTGTTGATGGTTCTGTAGGTCAAAGGCTAGGTTTCCCACAGACATAAGGGAAGGGGATAAGAGAGAGACAGAGATAGAGACAGAGACAGAGAGTGGGGGAAGGAGAGAGAAAAGGAAAGCCTTGAAAGAGACATAGCCGCTGCTAGAGATACTGGATGTGGAGGTGGGGGGCCAGACACAGAGTAGTACTGGGGTGCCTTCTAATTTACTGCCTTCCATTTCTCACTGACTCCTCCATTGGGAAATACAGTCTGCAGTCCAGGATCCATGGGATGGAGCAGACTGGGGGAAGGGAGGCAAGCTATGGGGCTCTAGAGACCCAGAGCAGACAGCAGCTCTGGAGTAGGCATGGCTCCATCGAACCAAGGGCTAGACCTGCAAAGAGCAATGATTGGAGCATTATTCATCAGTGAGCCACTGCATGAAACAATTGTTCTTGAGGATATGTATTCACCTCCATCAGAGTAATGGAGCAGTTGCCACAGCATCTTGGAATTCCTCTTTACTTACGTGGACAAATGGGTGGTCAGCCCAGACGTTCGGCCCCATCTCTGGGAAGCAGCTTGGGCTCCTCTGGGACCTCAGGGACTCCCGAATGGTTGAAACCTCAATGACCCCGTGAGGGAACTACTGAGCTTGGACCACACATACTATCTCCTGCAGGTCTCATTAGAACTAGTTAGACATAATACTTGGACACCGCATAGAACCCTTTACCTGTGGGATGGCACAGTGAGAATATCTTGTATTTTCCTCCCCGCGTGTATGTTAGTGTGTGTAGGGCAGGAAGAGGACAAGGGGTTTTCACTTCACTTCAAATAAAGGAAGGAGGATAATTTCAACCCTAGACCCTGGGAGTATAAGAGGGGAAGAGCCAGGGACATGGGCACCTGCCAGACACCCAGCTCCCCAGCACTCCCCTCAGTGCGATAACCACCCCGCATCAAATGCTGCAATCATGGGATTTCCTGGGTAAAGGTCTGGGGCTCAAGGATTTTAGGTCCAAAGGAGAGTCAACGATTTAACTTGCTTGATTTAAGAGCCTTCTGTAAATCTTGGCTCTGCCAATTTTTTTTATAATGAGTTTGAGGCAGGTGATATAAACCTTCTCAAGGCTCAGGGGTTCTTAGCTGCAAAATGCCATTCCTTCAATCTCTGGGAAGATTAAATAGATAGGATCCCAGAAATGTGTGAGTGCTAAATAAAAGCACGTATGATGTGTTTTTGTTAACTTTCCAAGAATGAGACTGTGATGGATATTCTTGACTCAACATTATGACAATGATACTAGTATTTTGGTCGGAGCAAAGGAAATACTCTCTACCACATAATTTTATAAACTGAGGCATCCAAGCACAAATTAAGTGGGTGGACACTGATACAGGGATGTGGCAGGGTTGCCTCTCTCCTGTCCTCAGGACAACATCACCTTGTTCACAGCAGCCTGGGAAGTGGACACTTTGTCAGTTCATTACAAGTTGACTTGCAATGATGTTCTACTGTTCAGGAGGGATGTTGACTGGCAGTTGCATCCTCCAACCAGGTCTGTTCTGCTCCTGGCTGTCTCTCTGACTGGTCCTCTCCCTCTGCTGTCCCCCAGATCACAGACCCCTGTCTACCAGACTCCATGGCAGCAGCTATGAGAGTGACAGCATAGGCCACAGGGAGGTGACAATCACGTGACTGATGTGTCAGGATCTGCCCATCTCTCTTGCACCTTGACTCTTGCTCTCAACCATTTACTCCTGAACATTGGATTTGAAAACAGAAGACTAAAGGCTTGTTCTTACCTTCTTTCATATCTATTACCCTTCATGCTTGGCCTCTTTATTGTTTTCCTTACATCCTCCTACACATATCTGCTTCATAATATATTTGAAAGATGTCCATTTGTATCCATCCTAATCCAAGTCACAATCTTCTCTCAACTGGACCACTGCAATGGCCAACCTACTGGTCCATACACATCTCCTTTAGCCCCCACTATCATTCTCCAGGCAGCAGCCAGAATGAATTTTTACAAAGAAAATTAGATTATGTCATTTTGTTCTTGAAGGTTTTTAATGGCTTCCCATTTCTTGGAGGATCAATGGAAAAATTTCTTAATACAGTCTCCTGAACTTGAAGAGTATGGTTGATCCTTTTCTCTTTATTCCCATTATCCACATGCAGGCACACCAGCCTTTTCTCTGTTCTTCAGATGCACTGGCACATGCTGTCCTCTCTGCCTGGAATGCTCTTCAAAACCTCCCCCACCTTCCTTCTTGAAAATGTCACTCATCTGATATCAGGTACCATTTCTTCCCCAGGGATGCCATTCCCTGTAGGACAAGCTCACTACCTCTGCCAGCCTCTCCAAGACCAGTCGGTGTCCCATTTTACACCCACTTAGCCTGTCACTGTTTTCCTTCAGAGCATTTTATCATGGTTATAATTACACTAGAGGCCTGGTGCACAAATTTGTGCACTGGTGGGGTCCGGCCAGCCTGCCCCGATGGGGGCCAATCCAGGGCCAGGCCAGTGGGGGTGAGGGGTGGTGGGTGGTTGGCCAGCCAGCCCCACCCCCAATCGGGGTGGGGAGGCTGATTGGGGCTGGGCTGACCAGGGGGAGGGGCCACGAATGGTTGGGGGGGCTGATCAGGGCCCCGATTGGGCTGGTTGGCCACTGCAGTGCATGTCATAGTGACCGGTCTTTCTGGTCGTTCCAGTCATTCTGTCGTTCGGGTTGCTTGGCTTTTATATATATAAATAGTATCTTTGATAACTAAGTGTGTATACTGCATGAATGCAGGAATCATTTCTGTCCTGTTCTTCACTCTATCTCCAAAGACTGCAAAGGGATTGACACATAGTAGGCACTTACTTAATATTCACTGGGTGAGTGAATGAATGAAGGATATTTGGCAAGAAAAATTATCCTTTCTGGGTCTTAGTTATACATTATGTAAAATGGGTAAGGTATCATAATCATTCTTGTCTTCTTAGAGGGGTTGTGTGAAAAATTGCAATTCTAGAGTACAGCACTTGGACTGACGCAGGCACTAAGGTATACCTACTAGCCTAACTTTATATTCATCCCCACCCAAAATTTTCATCTATAATAGACAAGCTAGAAATCAATGCTTTGCCCAAGCATTCCAAGCCTGTTATTAAGACTGAGTAATTCCTAAGGACCAATCCAATACCTTACTCCCTTCAACCCCAATTTCCTCGTCTTTGGTCATCATCCGATGTCCGGCATATCTCATGGCCAAACCTCAGCAAATGTTATGTTAGTAAAAGTTCCAGGTAGCCATGAGGAAATGCTGCCTGCTCAAGTTAGTAGCAATCTCTTGTTCATTCAAATGCCACCTCCCCATTTCCCATGCAGCACCTGGGATATGGGTGCCCCAAACAGCACTATTCAGCCCTGATTTCCTGACCATTCCTCAGAGCCTAAAGAACTCACTATTCCAGGGCTGCAAAACAAAGAACTGGATTTTAATTCCTTTGGTCAGGCCTGTCCATTCATAGGAACTCTTAGAAGACCTTTCTCATAAGAACTCTGAGCCAATTTTTATGCTAGAAGGCTGACCCTGACCACATTCACTGAGCACTGAGAATAGAAACACCCTTCTTCTTTGTCAGCAAAGGTCTATTTAACTTTTCAACCTTTGACATGTAAGCCCTTGTGTTTGTTTTGTTTTAAGAAATTCTGGAGCTTCAAGTGCAGCCCCTCAAGATGACACCTCTAACTGGAATGGTAGCTTTGCAAATTGATGTGAATGTACTTGGCAGTGTCTTGAAATGCTGAGTTAACAAACCTGTCCTTCCAATCATCTGGATTCATTGTGATACCTTGTGGCCCAATGCCAACAAACACTGTGAATTCGTGTGGTTGTAGGGAGTTTGCCCAGTATGGTTAGATGTAGATCAAAAGAAACAGATGTTTGCATTAAGAATTGGACATAGGCATGTCCTCTAAACATAATTGTCCTTTATTTCCAACATGACTAATGCTGTTAGATAAGCTACATTTCTATGTGCCATTTTCTCGGACTTCATAGATTAATTTCTTCTGGGGGTATTTTTAATCATGTTACCTACATGAAAGGTATACAATTCTCCCTTTCCTTTCATTAAACATTTGAGATCTAGCTTTGTGCCAAGCCATGTGCTATGTCCTGTGATTTTTTATAAAAAAGTGCTGTTATCTATGTTTCATTTTCTAGTAGAAGAGACAAAGACAGGAAATGCATGATGACAGTGTATATGATACATATAATATGGGTATAAGCAAAATGCCATAGACACCCAGAAGAGGGAGATTTTAAATCTGTCTAAGTAATCAGGGGCAATTTCAGAAAGGTAGTGGCATTTGAACTGGGTCCCACGTGAGGAACACAGAAGGCAATATTAGGTGAAGAAGAAGATAAAGCAAGAGAAAAGGAAGCAAAGGGCATAAACAGGAAGTTGACAGAAGAGATTTCTAAAACCAAGGAGTATATGATAATATGTTCAAAATCATGATAATTGATTCCTATCCGACTGGGAAATTTAGAAAGCTGGATAATGCCGTGTTCCTCAGATGCAGAGGATGTAGATATTGACAGGTATCCCGTAAAGCAATCTGTCAATATTTAGTCAAATTAGATACACTAATGCTTTCTAGCCAGCAATTCAACTTCTGAGCACCTATCTCTCGAGGAAATTCTCATGTAACTCTATTACAGCATCATTTGGAGTTCTGGGGAGTTAGAGGCCGAGCATGCAGAGATGATAGTGTGCAACAAGTTAAAGCAAGATTAACACAACTTTAAACCTGAGACTGTAAAAGGAGAGAGAGACAAAAAGAGATAGAAAAAAAGGGGAAAGGCATGACAAAGGCAATGAGGCTGGGAGAGAAGGTGTTTTGTTTTCTGAATATCAGAAACGTTGGTACTCCTGCTGCATTGGGTGTGCTTGGAAAGCAATGGAGCAAGGACTTGGACAGGTAGTTTGGAAAGAGAATGTCAAGGGCCTTGTAAGTCATGCTAAAGGTACAGCTACTTTATTTCATAGGCAGTCCATTTACAGGTCAGATAGTAATGTGATCATATTTGGATTTTTAAGCTAATCACTCCAGTAGCAGCTTGAGGGAAGAACTGTCATGTACCAAGGGCCAGTGGAATCCTAGTAATAGTAGGGAAGTTATCAGTTTTTAGCTGCATTTCCTCTCCCATAGGTAAGACAATACCTATGAACAGTGTCACTAAGATGTCCAGAGTTCCACCTCTGTCAATCCTTCAGGGAAATCTCCTATCTCTTCTCCAAAAGCCACAAATCTATCCTCAGAGCATTCCCTACCCCCCAGTCAAACTCCATTCATTAACATCTTTGAATTGGCTTAGTGCAGACAGCGTCCCAGGACAGACTGGCGAATCAGGCTTGGTTTTTCACCTATAAAAGTTTCTTTCTCCCTCCCACACTTGCTCTGGTCCACATCCCAACTCCTTCCCGAGGACATGGAGGGAAAGGGATACTGACCTACTTTGGTGACACAAAAAGACTTCAGAGTCAGAAGAGGAAAGATCATGTTTTCATGTGTAAAATGAAGCCAGTAAGAACATCTCTCTCATAGGGCTATTGTGAGGACTAATTGTAACTCTGAATGTAAAGTACAATCATTGTTAGGGTTTGGGCCTGAGGCAGGCTGTGAAAGAATTCACCACTAGGAGAAGAGATGCAGAGAGGAAGTTTATTTTACTTTCCAAGGGAGGAAAGGGCCTGTGTATTGCTGGTCAATACAGGATGGGGAACAAAGAGTGGCTTCTGCATTTAAAGAGCAAGCAATTGCAGTTGCTAAGCGACAAAGAAGGGGGATGGGGGGTTGTGTTGAAGTTCAGCAGATACCAAGGGGGTTTGTCTTGAAAAGTTACAGTTTGTTTGCTTTCCAGGAGACAGTCGGGCAGATGTCCTAAGGAGGTGTCTTATTAGTATTTTTTCCAAACCTGTAAAACATGCTTAGAGCAAAAGTTATGAAGAGTTCAAAAGAGGCTTGTCTGAAGGGGAGGGGATAGGGAACTTTCCACTAACTAGAGACTCCTTGGTTCCAGTTATCCCTGAGTTGTGTAAACAGCAGGGATGAAGGGGATACAAAAATAGATGCAAGAATGCAGCCTTGAGAGTAGCTTATCTTGTCCAGCAGTTTGAACAGAGGGGCTGTTTGAATCAGAGGAACCAAAAGTCTTGGGTTTTAATGCCTAAGTGCTTCTCATAAATTGTGGAAGGCCACAGCAAAGAAAAGGAAAGGACTTTTTCTGTTTTTACAATAACTAGAATACACATCAATAAATGTTAGTCATTAGGACTAATGATCAGGTTAATGCAACAGCGGTTAAAATCATAGAATCACTTCAAGCTGAGAAGATGGCAGAAATCAAGGCTGGCTTTTTGGAGGAGATGTCACTCGAACAAATGCACAAAAAATGCGACGCACTGTCATTTAAGTGTTTATGTCTCTGTGACCTGTTTTCACACACAAACTCTCTGTGACATATTCAGTATGTTCTCATGCTAATTCTTCTCTCTTCAGCTCAGCCTCGACCCCCAGCATAATGCTGAACAGTTTCAGCCTTAAATGAATGCCAAAGGCACAAAGTCATGGAATTTTCAGTTATGAAAGGATCTCAGAGATGATCTAGTTCAACTTCCTTATTTTATAAGCAATTGAATTCTATTTTAAAGCAACCAAGCAAAAAGGAGAGACACTAAAGCAGGAGGCAGGTTTTTGACCTATGTGGCCTCCAGGCAAACCTCTTAACCTTTTTGGGCTTCGGGTGTTTTATATGTAAAACAAGGGCAAACTTGCTGCCTAAGGACTGTGGGTTAGTTGAACTGGTATCTCTCTGCGCTCTAGGTGATAGCATAAATTCTTATAGCTTCCTCCTTTTAAATTTTGAAGAACATTGAAAGTTTGAGACAAAAAAATCTACAAGAGAAGATGCACAGATTTGGAAAAACCATGCTGGAAATTCTAGAATCTTAATTTCAAAGCCAACTCATGCATAAGAATTTGGCGTGACCTTGACTATGTCAGTGTTGTAGGCAGTTAGACAGGCATGAGCGGAGTAGGAAAGATAGGCCAGCTATTGACGGTCACCAGGGGGGAAAGCCCTGGGTACCTAGCAATGAGCAAAACTAGGGTGGGGCCTTGCCTCCAGGGTGACCTTCCCTCCCCATATCACTGGTCATCCGGTTCAGACCCTCTCCTTTGGCATGTCCCCAGCCATGCAGTAGGTCCCCTTAGAGGAGGAACAAAGGGGTCCAGGGAATAGTCTCACACTGGCTCCCACACAAGCCCTTGTGTGACCACTCCCTTAAGCATTAAGCCCTAGAGATAACATCTAGGCCTAGTTGTGTTTCAGCTCAAGGTCCAGAAAAGCAGCAAAGCCAGGTGGGGCAACGCCATAGCTGACATCAGGACCAGCTTTGAGGATGACTGACCAACTGCCCTGATGCTGTCCAATCAGTGGAGACCAGGACCTTTCCTAAAATCTCTGCCTTTGGGAAACAAAGAAAACTCCTTAAGACAAAAGACTCAGCAAGTATTCTCTCTCCCACCTCTGTAACTTGTTTCCTGAGCCCACTTTCACAGTTCGCTTCTACCTCTATGACTTTCTAAATAAACTTTCTCTTTGTATTTGAGTTCCTTGCCTCTGAGTTCTTTCTTGGCTGAACTCAAGAACCAAGGTTGCAGAACTGAGGTCCAACATCTGTTGCCGTTTTATCCTTAACAAAAGCATGCTGAACCACTTCTCTTCCTAACTGGATCTTCTCAAGAGGGGATTTTAAGATACCAAAGGATGGGCCTCTTATCCTCACCACCACAGAGAAGAGGACCACAGCTTAGAAATGTATCAAAGATTCATTTGTAGCATCTCTGATCGGGAACTAAATATTATAGTTGATTCTCATTATTCGTGGTAGTTGCAGGCTACAGAGTCACTGCAAGCACTGAATTAACTAGTACTGAATTACTGTTCCTACAGTCCATGCAGAGTTAGGTTCCTGCAAGCCTCTGGTCACATGTCCATCAACCGATCATTACATAACCTTATATTATATGTGCTTCTGTTTAAAGACTGCTTAGTGAATATATATTGATTCATGACCATAGAATAGCATTATAGCTCATGTCTGAACCAAATTTATCTAACATATCACAGTCTCCTTGCACTTAGGAACACTAGACAGCAGGTCAGCACTTGTGTTTAGGACAATTTTATATAGCAAAATCCCACCAGCACCAACAAAGACAATAAGCACTCCCCAAAAAGGCAGCACTAAATAGACTGTGAAAAGGACACTTGTTCAGCCCTGGCCTGAGTGGCTCAGTTGGTTGAGCATTTTTCCATGCACCAAAAGGTCACTGGTTTGATTTCCAGTCAGGGCACATACCCAAGTTGAAGGTTCGATCCCTAGTCTATGTACTGGAGGCAACCATCGATATTTCTCTATCTCTCTCCCTCTCCCTCTCCCTCTCCCTCTCCGTTCTCTCCCTCTAAAAAAAATCAATAAAAACATTGTTTTTATTTTAAAAAAAGGACACTTGTTCATGGAATCAGGGCTAAAACAAGAAAGCAGAGTGTCTCCTTGTTTGACTTCAGCTGGAAATGTGTATGTTGGGCAATTCAAACTTTCACTGCTCTGCATGTGACTGTGAATGACCACAAAAATACCATAAATATTGATTTGGGGGTTACAAATAAATTTTAGTGAGTGTGGGAATTGGCCGATAATAAGGATCCACTGTGTGTGTTGGTACTCGGCAGCAAGCACAACCCCTTCTAAGCTATCCCCTGTACTGCCACTGCTAAGCACCTGAAAATTACATTTAGCAGGCCCCTTTTCCTTGGACTCTAATTTAGATTCTACTAGTGACAGGCACTCACATCAGATGTGGAAGGTGGGCGGGGAGCAGGAACAATTATAATACTTGGCCATAGGTGGGCAGGTGTGTGGGTTTCAGCAGAAGGCTGTGTAATGTTTTATGATGCTTTCTTAGAATTCTCTGGTGAATTACCTGCGTTGGGTGGCAGTTTCTGTAATTCCTGAAAACTGCCTGATTTCCTGGAATCATTGATGAATTCTCCTGATGTTTGCACACCCAGCTTTGCCAAAAATGCTGTGGAGCACTTGTGATCTTGTGATTTACGGTAAAAACATATATTTGGTCTTCAGCCCTGTTCTTGGCCCCAGAGTTCCCGAAACCCTTCTACGTTCCTGTGATAAGAGCACTAGGGGCATCTTTTGTTCTAATGATATGACTCTGGATGGGCTCCTAAATGGCTCCTGGATGGGGGCTATTTACCAGAAAGACAAAGCCATGATTAGAAGCTTGACATTTTCAGCCCCACCCCCCATTCTCCAGAAAGGGGATAGGGGCTGGAAATGGAATTAGTCATTGATCACACCTATGTGATGAAACCTCCATAAAATCCCAATAGTATGGGTTGGTGAGCACATTCATATATCAAGAGGGTGCCACACCCCAACTCCACAGGGACAGGAGCTCCTGCACCCAGGACCCTCTCTGACCTCGCCCTATGTACTTCTGCATCTGGCTGTTTATCTGCACCCTTTATCATGTCCTTCGATAAACTGGTCAAAGTGAGTAACTGTTTTCCTGAGTTCTGTGAGCCACTCTAGCAAATCAACCAAACCTGAGGAGGACGTAGTAGTAACCTTCTATGATTTATAGCCCACTGGTCAGAAGCACAGGTGACAACCTGGACTTATAATTGACATGTGAAGTGGGAGCAGTTTTGGGGGACTGAGCCCTAACTTAACCTGTGGGATCTGATGCTGTCTCCAGGTAGATAGTGTCAGAATGGAGTTAAACTGGGGTTGCAAAGAATTGCTTGGGGTGGGAAAAACTCCCACACATCTAGTATCAAAAGCACAGGGTGGGGCAAAAGTAGGCTTACAGTTGTTTGTATGGAAAAATAATACAATAAGTAATCAATAATAATACAAGAATAAAGTCTGTGTTTGGCCAACTTACAACTGTAAAGCTACTTTATCATGAGTGGCAGGATGAGGGTTAAGGAGAGACTCAGGAGGAAAGACAAGGCTTTCCTATTCAGCACCTAATTTCCTGCATTAAATCCCTTCCTGACAACAGGATCTAGAGTGGTTTCTGGGTCTCTGCCTAAAATCACCACAGCACTCCTGTATCTAACTGGCTCACTTACATGGATTAAAAAATTATTAATTTATTTCAAAATAACACATTTGGGGACAAATGTTCCCACTGATCACCTAATGAGCAAATTGCCCTCTCAGCATCCCGATTTGCATGACCTGGACAGCCATGTTCTGAAAAGTATGTCTAATGATGTGTGTTATTACACATTCAGATAGAACTAACATGCGTAGGTTGTTTATTAGGTTCCGGGCATGATGCTAAATACTGTAGAAAAATTATCTGCCTTGATCCTTACCACAGCCTGGTGGGGAAGGCAATATTAGCTTTTACAAAATGAGTCTCATAGAAGTTTAATTCCTTGACCAGGGTCATGAAAATGGTAAATGGTGGAACAGCAATTCAATGCAAATTGAATTCCACAGTGACTGCTGCTGCTGCTTCCTACCACTGAATCCTTCCAGAAGTTCCCATATTCCCTCATTCCCTCCCACTACCTCATCTTTCACTAGCCCTTAACAATTCAGATTGGGGTGGGGATTGGGGGGGAGAGTGGAGAGAAGGCTGAAGTCAGGTTTTGACGCTAGGAAAGAATCCTTTGCGTATTTTACATTTTATTCGAAACTAATAATGAATGTCAGAGGACCCATTTGCTCAAACACTGATGCAATTATGAAATCAACGTGTACCAGATATGACAATCTGGCTTGTACATCTCACCTAGATTAGTGAGCAAATGACTGCCCCCTTTTCAAACTGGCAAAGTGCAGGTGGATATGGAGAACTTCTCCCCTGGATAAATCTGTATAAAGTACACTATTCGGAACACTTCTCTGCTGACTTACAAGTGTCTCCCGCTCTGAAATCATGCCACCACACAGCATTTCATTTACCACTTCATTTGAGCCTTAACAGTCCAAGAAATGTTATGGGCCGAATGCTACATATTCATTTCATAAACATTTGTGAGCGCCTACTAAGGGGCAAGCATGATACCTATAACTAGACGTGCTCTTCAAGTAGGGAAAAATTCTTTTACATGGAAAGACATGAATATCTCTTTTATGCCACCTGATTCGCCTCTTTAGAACATTTTATGGGAGAAATGGTGAATGATGCTTTGAACTCTTACCCTCTCAGGATGAATGAGGTTATTGTTATGGACTGAATATATCTGATCCTCCAAAATTTATGAGCTGAAGTCTAACCCACCCCTGTGGCCGTATTTGGAGAGGAGGCCTCTAAGGAAGTAATTAAGGTTAAATGAGTAATTGGGGTTAAGTAGGGCCTAATTCAACTGGATTAGTGTCCTGTTCCCCGGGAGGGAGGGAACACAGAGGACACTTCCTACTCCTCCCATGGCAACACTAGCCTTGATTTCCCGGGAATGAAGTAATGATAACTTCATTAAGAAAGTCAACTCAGAGTCCCTAAGGAACTCATACAGGAGAAAGCAACTAGGATGCCTGAGACAGGACAAGGTCTAGGTAACCTTTACTAACTTCCTTAGCTAGTGGATAAGATTGGCTCATCTGGAAGGCAGGGAGGGGTTTGCAGCCTCCTCCCCAGTACCCGGCATTCCTGTACCTTTGGCAGTGCCTGGCAACACCTGGACCCTCTGCAGGGCCTGCTGGCCTGATTGCCCCCAGTCTTCTTTACCTACTGACTCACCTAAACAACGGCCACAGCCACGAGGCCCCTTTGTCAACAGGCTCAATTGCAAACATATCTCTTTAAATGCTGTCTGCCACCCTCTACTTTGAGTTTATTTTCTTAAGCTCAGTTTGTCTTGTTGCCAACTGTTAGTAAACAATCATTAGTTGACTAAATGTTTACTTCTTCTCTATAATGTTACATGGAGGAGAATGGTACAGACAGAAGACCTTTTTATCAACCCCAACAGACTGCTTTCTCGCAGTTCTCATCATATTCACAAAAGTTGGTGTCATAGTGTCAATATCAAATTTTTTGGCATTTTTATGGATAGGGGTGAAGGTGGGCATGTTTCTGTAGTAAATTTGGGGTCAAAAGTTTGTAATGACTTTTCATTCCTCAGAACTTTTTTTTGTTTTGTTTTTTTTGTTGTTTTTTTTTTGCGTGAGAGCTAGGAGCCTTTAGAGCAGCGGTTCTCAACCTGTGGGTCGCGACCCCTTTGGCGGTCGAACAACCCTTTCACAGGGGTCACCTAAGACCATCCTGCATATCAGATATTTACATTACGATTCATAACAGTAGCAACATTACAGTTATGAAGTAGCAACGAAAATAATTTTATGGTTGGGTCACAACATGAGGAACTGTATTTAAAGGGCCAGAAGGTCGAGAACCACTGCTTTAGAGTCTGCTACCTTAGAGAAATCAGTCATTTTATTTGGCCTCAGTTTCCCCAGTAGTTGCTAATGTTCCAGAGCTATGTTGTCCAATGTCCTCATGGGCTATTTAAATTAAATAGATTAAAAATATAATAAAACTAAAAATTCAGTTTCTCAGTTGCGCCAGCCACATTTCAAGTGTCTGGTGGCTACCACCCTGGACAGCACAGGTATGTGATGTTTCCACCTTCACAAAAATATCCACTGCCTGGTCCTGAAGCTCTAATGAGGGCCACAGCAAAGTCTGCATAGGGGCAATTTGCCTGGTGCTTAAGAGCACAGGTTTGGGATCCGACAAGCCTGGGTTCAAATTACAACCCTGTCTCACTCATAGCTGTGTGACCCTGGGCAAGTTTTGTCCCTTCTCTGAGCTTCAAGGCCCTCATCTGTTATATGGAGATAGCAGCACTTACAGGATAAATTGTAAAAATTAAATGCGATGTGATATGGAAAGTGCTAATCTCAGATGTCAGCACTTGTAGCCGTATGCTTAGTAGTTGGTGTGCATTGTGAGGTAGGGAGAGCAGGTTAGTTTGCTAAAGTGAGAAATCTGGAAGCTGAAAGTAAGGGACTTGCCTGAGAGACTTGCACAGTGAGAGATGGACCTGGGTGCATTTAGGAGTAAAGTTCTTACCTGGCAGGCTTTCTTCGGCAAGTAA